>NW_019239224.1:0-1858 GCF_002742605.1 Olea europaea var. sylvestris
AATCCCGACTCCTTTCGCTTTTGCATTCAAGCTGCCAATGAACGATTTTTTCTTTCTTTAGTTAACGTAAAGCATGAATTTACCGAACTTTACTAGAAGAGTATACTGTATAGAATAGAAATCATAAAGTAAACAATTTGAGGGGACTTGTGTGATTTTCATTGAACTTGCGGTGGTTTGCCTATCAACAGACAGACACATTTGATAATTGATATACAATAAAGGTGGGACTAGACAATATAATAAACAAGGTTGTAACTTATGAAACGTTTTCTACATGAAAAAGTAGCAATTGAACTTGTTCACACACCTTTAGTTCTTCAGATCTGATCACTTCCTTTAGGCTAAAACTTTGCTTCTTTTGATCATGATCATGATATTGATTCAGTGTTGGAAGAGCCATTTGATGTTGTTGTGATTCTGTCTTTGCCAATGATGAGATTCGCCTCAGTTTTTGAACCACTCTGCGTCTCACAAGCTCACCTCGAACTACTGCTTGAAGCTTCACCAGTCCCTTCAGTGCATTTAGTGCTTTCCTAGCCTGTAAAAGTTCCACTGGAAGGTAATAACTTGCACTGAAGAGGCAGGGGCATCCTGCATCCTTGTTACCGCAATGAGCTTATATAAATTTAATTACATAAAATATGATGCAGAGAATTCAGAAGTCGGTCCAAAAGGAATTTGGAGAAACTCACAAGGTGTCCTCTGTAAATACTTTGAATTTTAATAGCAGCAGAATTTTGGTTTTTCCTTTCAAATTGACAATGAATATTTGTCATCCGGACCACCTCGGCAGCAGCATTTGCTGCAGCCACGGCAGCTTCAGCTGCAGCTGCTGTCGCAATGGCAACAGCCAAAGAACGCTTTCTCTGCTCTTCTGTTGCCTCAATTAGCGTTTTCTGATCAGGTGCTTCAAGCGCAGGGAACCGTCTGAACTTTAATCTTCGAAATAGCCATTTCCATCCCTTTGATTTCTGATCATGATTTGAGAAACGGTCAGGGTGAACTCAATAATACACGCCTGTCTCATAACGAAATTCAAATGGATATTCGAAAACCAATTAATGTACCTTTTCAGCTTTTGGTTTAGATTCAGGGATGAAAAGTCTTTTCACACAAGTAAACCAATTGATTTTCTTTCCCATTGAGCAACCAAAAAGCTATGAAATCTGGTTTTTGCTCGGATTAACCAGTTGAAACTTGAGGATAGAATAGCTGGTCGAGATCAGGGCGTCTTTTTTCTTCAGAATCATATCTCTTTCTATGAGAAGGAAAACAGAAAAGCTTATTCAAAACATCAGATAAAACTCTGTCGAATCCTATGAAAACATTTCAAGATGATGAAATGGAGTAAACCAAATGAGTATCTAAATATAGTTTTCAGTTACAATATAGGTAAGTAATCAAGAATTTTCCCATCAGTACATATATTTTTTTTTTCTCGAGTGTTGTAGGCTAATCAAAAGATGAAGACTTCTCAAGACTATATTAATGAGAATGAAATCATACCTTGGAAAACTTCATGTCAAAATGCAGGAGAAAGCCAAGACTCCCACATCAAATTTATAGATGTGATAAGGCGACACCAATTGAGAATAAATTAAGAAAAGCATGATGGTACATGTTTAGCGTAGATATAAAGAGGCTCCTATACATGAGAGTAATACAGTATCAGTATAACAGGTCATAAGAGGACGAGGTAGACTAAAGCTAACATATTCTATTATAATTGCTAAAGATCTAGTTGCTTTGAATAAATTATTGAAGTGAACGAAGAAGAAGAACCACGTAACCGAACCAAACTTGTTTATAAAATTCCAACACTATCTTGAATGATGTACAAATGGGGTTCATTTCT
>NW_019239225.1:0-1858 GCF_002742605.1 Olea europaea var. sylvestris
AAAATCGCACAGGGGCAATTTCGTCATTTTTCGTGACGGTGTCGAAATCGGCTAAAATTTGACTGATTGATGGTAAACAAAAAGCGCACGGGGGCAATTTCGTAATTTTTCGCGACTGTGTCGAAATCGGCTCAAATTTGACAGATTGATCGGAAACAAAAATATCGTCGGGGGCAATTTCGTCATTTTTCGCGACGGTGTCGGAATTGGCGAAAATTTGACTGATTGATGGGAAACAAAAATCGCGACGGGAACAATTTCGTCATTTTTCGCGACGGTGTCGGAATTGGCGAAAATTTGACTGATTGATGGGAAACAAAAATCGCGCGCGGGGGCAATTTCGTAATTTTTCGCGACGGTGTCGAAATCGGCTAAAATTTGACTGATTGATGGGAAACATAAATCGCGCGCGGGGGCAATTTCGTAATTTTTCGCGACGGTGTCGAAATCGGCTAAAATTTGACTGATTGATGGGAAACATAAATCGCGCGCGGGGGCAATTTCGTAATTTTTCGCGACGGTGTCGAAATCGGCTAAAATTTGACTGATTGATGGGAAACATAAATCGCGCGCGGGGGCAATTTCGTAATTTTTCGCGACGGTGTCGAAATCGGCTAAAATTTGACTGATTGATGGGAAACATAAATCGCGCGCGGGGGCAATTTCGTAATTTTTCGCGACGGTGTCGAAATCGGCTAAAATTTGACTGATTGATGGGAAACAAAAATCGCGCCGGGGGCAATTTCGTCATTTTTCGCGATGGTGTCGGAATCGGCTAAAATTTGACTGATTGATGGGAAACAAAAATCGCGCGCGAGGGCAATTTCGTAATTTTTCGCGACGGTGTCGAAATCGGCTATAATTTGATTGATTGATGGGAAACAAAAATCGCGCTGGGGGCAATTTCGTCATTTTTCGCGACGGTGCCGGAATCGGCTAAAATTTGACTTATTGATGGGAAACAAAAATCGCGCTGGGGGCAATTTCGTCATTTTTCGCGACGGTGCCGGAATCGGCTAAAATTTGACTTATTGATGGGAAACAAAAATCGCGCTGGGGGCAATTTCGTCATTTTTCGCGACGGTGCCGGAATCGGCTAAAATTTGACTTATTGATGGGAAACAAAAATCGCGCTGGGGGCAATTTCGTCATTTTTCGCGACGGTGCCGGAATCGGCTAAAATTTGACTTATTGATGGGAAACAAAAATCGCGCTGGGGGCAATTTCGTCATTTTTCGCGACGGTGCCGGAATCGGCTAAAATTTGACTTATTGATGGGAAACAAAAATCGCGCTGGGGGCAATTTCGTCATTTTTCGCGACGGTGCCGGAATCGGCTAAAATTTGACTTATTGATGGGAAACAAAAATCGCGCTGGGGGCAATTTCGTCATTTTTCGCGACGGTGTCGAAATCGGCTAAAATTTGATTGATTGATGGGAAACAAAAATCGCGCAGGGGTAATTTCGTCATTTTTCGTGACGGCGTCGGAATCGGCTAAAATTTAACTGATTGACGGGGATCGAAAATCGCGTCGGGGGTAATTACGTCATTTTTCGCGATGGCGTCGATATCGACAAAAATTTGATTGATTGATGGGAAACAAAAATCGCGCAGGGTTCACTATTTTTCGTGACGGTGTCGGAATCGGCTAAAATTTGACTGATTGATGGGAAACAAAAATTGCGCCGGGGGCAATTTCGTCATTTTTCGCGTCGGTGCCGGAATCGGCTAAAATTTGACCGATTGATGGGAAACAAAAATCGCGCAGGGCAACTTCGTCATTTTTCGTGACGGTGTCCGAATCGGCTAAAATTTGACTGATTGATGGGAAACAAAAATCGCGCCGGGGGCAATTTC
>NW_019239226.1:0-1858 GCF_002742605.1 Olea europaea var. sylvestris
CATTTTTTAAAGAATGACAACTCGCATATTTGGAACTCTTGGATTGTCGACCTTCGAAGAAATGATCGTAACTTTTGCAAACGGTGTTCGTTTTGGGACCATAAGCACTTTCCGAAAATGTAGCGACCCTTCTGGATTGAACTCACAACTTCGTCATGACGTATGAGGGATTTTAACCATTTTTTGAGGAACGTGCACCTGCATATTTGGACTGACGGCGTTCGAAGAATTGAGCATAGCTTTTGCAGACAGTGTCCATTTTTGGGACCATAAGTACTTTTCGGAAATGTAGCGACCGTTTTGGGTTTAGCTCACGATTTCGTAATGACGTATTAAGGTGTTTGACCATTTTTTAAAGAACGACAACTCGCATATTTGGAACTCTTGGATTGTCGACCTTCGAAGAAATGATCGTAACTTTTGCAGACGATGTTCGTTTTGGGACCATAAGTACTTTTCGGAAATGTAGCGACCCTTCTGAATTGAACTCACCACTTCGTCGTGACGTATGAGGGATTTTAACCATTTTTTGAGGACCGTGTTCCTGCATATTTGGTCTGACGGCGTTCGAAGAATTGAGCATAGCTTTTGCAGACAGTGTCCATTTTTGGGACCATAAGTACTTTTCGGAAATGTAGCGACCGTTTTGGCTTTAGCTCACGATTTCGTAATGACGTATTAAGGTTTTCGATCATTTTTTAAAGAACGACAACTCGCAAATTTGGAACTCTTGGATTGTCGACTATCGAAGAAATGATCGTAACTTTTGCAAACGGTGTCCGTTTTGGGACCATAAGTACTTTTCGGAAATGTAGCGACCCTTCTGGATTGAACTCACAACTTCGTCATGACGTATGAGGGATTTTAACCATTTTTTGAGGAACGTGCACCTGCATATTTGGACTGACGGCGTTCGAAGAATTGAGTATAGCTTTTGCAGACAGTGTCCGTTTTTGGGACCATAAGTACTTTTCGGAAATGTAGCGACCGTTTTGGGTTTAGCTCACGATTACGTAATGATGTATTAAGGTTTTGACCATTTTTTAAAGAATGACAACTCGCATATTAGGAACTCTTGGATGGTCGACCTTCGAAGAAATGATCGTAACTTTTGCAGACGGTGTCCGTTTTGGGACCATAAGCACTTTTCGAAAATGTAGCGACCCTTCTGGATTGAACTCACAACTTCGTCGTGACGTATGAGGGATTTTAACCATCTTTTGAGGAATGTGCACCTGCATATTTGGACTGACAGCGTTCGAAGAATTGAGCATAGCTTTTGCAGACAGTGTCCGTTTTTGGGACCATAAGTACTTTTCGGAAATGTAGCAACCGTTTTGGGTTTAGCTCACGATTACGTAATGACGTATTAAGGTTTTCGACCATTTTTTAAAGAACGACAACTCGCATATTAGGAACTCTTAGATTGTCGACCTTCGAAGAAATGATAGTAACTTTTGCAGACGGTGTCCGTTTTGGGACCATAAGCACTTTTCGAAAATGTAGCGACCCTTCTGGATTGAACTCACAACTTCGTCGTGACGTATGAGGGATTTTAACCATCTTTTGAGGAACGTGCACCTGCATATTTGGACTGACAGCGTTCGAAGAATTGAGCATAGCTTTTGCAGACAGTGTCCGTTTTTGGGACCATATGTACTTTTCGAAAATGTAGCGATCGTTTTGGGTTTAGCTCATGATTTCGTAATGACGTATTAAGGTTTTCGACCATTTTTTAAAGAACGGCAACTCGCATATTTGGAACTCTTGGATTTTCGACCTTCGAAGAAATGATCGCAACTTTTGCAGACGGTGTCCGTTTTGGGACCATAAGTACTTTTCAGAAATGTAGCGACCC
>NW_019239227.1:0-1858 GCF_002742605.1 Olea europaea var. sylvestris
TTTCATTGAATCGATTCCAATCGAATATGACTAGCAATTCGCCAAAAACGAACAAAGCTGAAGTTACCTCGGAATCAAAAACCCCTTTTCGTTGGCTCGATTCCAATCGAATTAGACTAGCAATTCGGCAAAAACGAACAAACACGAAATTTTCATGAAAATCAAAATCCACTTTTCATTGGCTCTATTCCAATTGAATTTGAATAGTAATTCGTGAAAAAAAACAAACCATAGGTTATCATGAAATCAAAAACCACTTTTCAATGAATCGATTCCAATCGAATTTGACTACCAATTTGCCAAAAACGAACAAACTCGAAGTTATCATGAAATCGAAAACCACTTATCATTGACTCGATTCCAATCGAATTTGACTAGCAATTCGCCAAAAACGAACAAACCCGAAGTTATCATGATAACAAAAACCACTTTTCACTGACTCGATTCCGATCGAATTAGACTTGCAATTCGCCAAAAACGAAAAAACCCGAAGTTTTCATGAAATGAAAATCCACTTTTCATTGGCTCTATTCCAATTGAATTTGACTAGCAATTTGTGAAAAATAAAAAAACCAGAGGTTATCATGAAATCAAAAACAACTTTTCATTGAATCGATTCCAATCGAATTTGACTGGCAATTCGCCGAAAATGAACAAACTCGAAGTTATCATGAAATCGAAAACCACTTATCAATGAGTCGATTCCAATCGAATTTGACTAGCAATTCGCCAAAAATGAACGAACCCGAAGTTCTCATGATATCAAAAACCACTTTCCACTGACTCGATTCCAATCGAATTTGACTAGCAATTCGCCGAAAACGAACAAACCAGAAGTTGTCATGAAATCAAAAACCACTTTTCATTGACGCGACTCCAATCGAATTTGACTAGCAATTCGCCAACAACGAACAAACCCGAAGTTATCAAGAAATCAAGAGCCACTTTTCATTGACTCGATTCCCATCGAATTTGACTAGCAATTCTCCGAAAACGAACAAACCCAAAGTTATCATGAAATCAAAAACCACTTTTCATTGACGCGACTCCAATCGAATTTGACTAGCAATTCGCCAACAACGAACAAACCCGAAGTTATCATGAAATCAAGAGCCACTTTTCATTGACTCGATTCCAATCGAATTTGACTAGCAATTCTCCGAAAACGAACAAACCCAAAGTTATCATGAAATCAAAAATCACTTTTTATTGAATCGATTCCAATCGAATTTGACTTGCAATTCGCCAAAAATGAACAAACCCGAAGTTACCTCGAAATCAAAAACCTCTTTTCATTGGCTCGATTCCAATCGAATTAGACTAGCAATTCGCCAAAAATGAACAAACCCAAATTTTCATGAAATCAAAATCCACTTTTCATTGGCTCTATTCCAATTGAATTTGACTAGCAATTCGTGAAAAACAAACAAACTAGAGGTTATCATGAAATCAAAAACCACTTTTCATTGAATCGATTCCAATCGAATTTGACTAGCAATTTGCTAAAAATGAATAAACTCGAAGTTATCATGAAATCGAAAACCACTTGTCATTGACTCGATTCCAATCGAATTTGACTAGAAATTTGCCAAAAACGAACAAACTCGAAGTTATCATGATAACAAAAACCACTTTTCACTGACTCGATTCCAATCGAATTTGACTACTAGTTTGCCAAAAACGAACAAACCAGAAGTTACCATGAAATCAAAAACCACTTTTCATTGACTCGACTCCAATCGAATTAGACTTGCAATTCACTAAAAACAAACGACCCCGAAGTTTTCATGAAATCAAAATACACTTGCTCAATTCCAATTGATTTTGACTAGCAGTTCGCGAAAAACGAACAAACCTG
>NW_019239228.1:0-1858 GCF_002742605.1 Olea europaea var. sylvestris
GTCCAACACTTCTTCAACCTGACATAATTAATTAAGAAATTAATTATTCGGAGGCCTAAACGAAGAAATTTTGCTAAAATCCCGTGATACCGGGTTTGTGCCTCGAGTCCAATTTCTCGGGCCGTTTCCAATCAACCGGCCAAATTTCGGCCCATTCCGACACTGTCGCGACGAATGAAAAAATTGCCCCTGGTGCGATTTTGCTTTGTTAATTTTCTGTCCAGCACTTCATCAACCTGACATAATTAATAAGGAAATTAATTATTCGGAGGCCTAAATGAAGGAATTTGGCTAAAATCCCGTGATCCCGTGTCTGTGCCCCAAGTCCAATTTCTTGAGCCATTTCCAATCAACCTATCGAATTTCGGCCCATTTCGACACCGTCGCGACAAATGACAAAATTACCCCTGCTGTCATTTTACGTTGTAAATATTCTGTCCAACACTTCTTCAACCTGACATAATTAATAAGGTAATTAATTATTCGGAGGCCTAAACGAAGGAATTTGGCTAAAAATCTTGTGATCCCGAGTCTGTGCCCCGAGTCCAATTTCTCGGACTATTCCCAAGCAACCTGCCAAATTTCGTCCCATTCCGACACCGTCGCGAAAAATGACAAAATTGCCCCTGGTGCGATTTTTCTTTGTTAGTTTTTTGTCCAACGCTTCTTCAACCTGACATAATTAATAAGGAATATAATTATTCGGAGGCCTAAACGAAGGAATTTGGGTAAAATCCCTTGATCCTGGGTCAGCGCCCCGAGTCCAATTTCTCAGGCCATTTCCAATCAACCAGCCAATTTCGGCCCATTCCGACACCGTTACGACATACAACAAAATTGCCCCTGGTGTGGTTTTGCTTTGTTAATTTTCTATCCAACACTTCTTCAACCTGACATAATTAATAAGGAAACAAATTATTCGGAGTCCTAAACGAAGGAATTTGGGTAAAATCCCATGATCCCGTGTTTGTGCCTCGAGTCCAATTTCTCGTGCCATTTCCAATCAACCTGCCGTGTTTCGGCACATTCTGACAACGTTGTGACAAATGACAAAATTGCCCTGGTGCGGTTTTGCATTGTTAATATTCTGTCCAACACTTCTTCAACTTGACATAATTAATAAAGAAATTAATTATTAGGAGGCCTAAACGAAGGAATTTTGCTAAAATCCCGTGATCCCGAGTCAGTGCCCCGAGTCCAATTTCTCGGGCCGTTCCCAATCAACCTGCCAAATTTCGTCCCATTCCGACATCGTCGCGACAAATGACAAATTTGCCCCTGGTGCGGTTTTACATTGTTAATTTTTTGTCTAACACTTCTTCAACATGACATAATGATAACTAAAATTAATTATTCGGAGGCCTATACGAAGGAATTTGGCTAAAATCCCGTGATTCAGGGTCTGTGCCCCGAGTCCAATTTCTCGGGTCGTTTCCAATCAACCTGCCAAAGTTCGGCCCATTACGACACCATCGCGACAAATCACAAAATTGCCCCTGGTGCGGTTTTTCTTTGTTAATTTTATGTCCAACACATCTTCAACCTAACATAATTAATAAGGAATGTAATTATTCGGAGGCCTAAACGAAGAAATTTGGCTAAAATCCCGTGATCCCGGGTCTGTGCCCCGAGTCCAATTTCTCGGGCCGTTTCCAATCAACCTGCCAAATTTCAGCCCTTCCGGCACCGTTGCGACAAATGACAAAATTGACCCTGGTGCGGATTCACGTTGTTAATTTTCTGTCCCACACTTCTTCAACTTGACATAATTAATGAAAAAATTAATTATTCGGAGGCCTAAACGAAAGAATTTGGCTAAAGCCAATGATCCCGGGTTTGTGCCCCGAGTCCAATTTCT
>NW_019239229.1:0-1858 GCF_002742605.1 Olea europaea var. sylvestris
TTGGCAGTTTGATCTGAAATAAAAATCGCGCCGGGGGCAATTTCGTCATTTTTCTTGACTGTGTCGGAATTGGCTCAAATTTGACAGGTTTATCGAGAACAAAAACCGCGTCGAGGGCAATTTCGAAATTTTTCTCGACTGTGTCGGAATTGGCTGAAATATGGCAGTTTGATCTGAAATAAAAATCGTACCGGGGGCAATTCGTCATTTTTCGCGACTGTGTCGGAATTGGCTAAAATTCGACTGGTTGATCCGAAACAAAAACCAAGTCGGGGGCAATTTCGTCATTTTTCTCGACTGTGTTGGAATTGGCTAAAATTTGGCAATTTGATCAGAAATAAAAATCGCGCCGTCGGAAATTTCGTCATTTTTCTCGACTGTGTCGGAATGGTCTAAAATTTGACAGGTTTATCGGGAGCAAAAACCGCGTCGAGGGCAATTTCGTCCTTTTTCTCGACTGTGTCGGAATTGGCTGAAATTTGGCGGTTTGATCGGAAATAAAAATCACTCCGGCGGCAATTTCGTGATTTTTCGCGACTGTGTCGGAATTGGCTGAAATTTCGCAGTTTGATCGGAAATAAAAATCCCGCCGGCAGCAATTTCGTCATTTTTCTCGACTGTGTCGGAATGGGCTCAAATTTGACAGGTTGATCGGGACCAAAAATAGCGCCGGGTATAATTTCGTCATTTTTCGCGTCTGTGTCGGAATTGGATAAATTTGACTGGTTGATCGGAAACAAAAATCGCGTCGAGGGCAATTTCGTCATTTTTCTCGACTGTGTCGGAATTGGCTGAAATATGGCAGTTTGATCTGAAATAAAAATCGCACTGGGGGCAATTTCGTCATTTTTCGCGTCTGTGTCGGAATTGGATCAATTTGACTGGTTGATCGGAAACAAAAACCGCGTCGAGGGCAATTTCGTCATTTTTCGCGTCTGTGTCGGAATTGGATCAATTTGACTGGTTGATCGGAAACAAAAACCGCGTCGAGGGCAATTTCGTCATTTTTCGCGACTGTGTCGGAATTGGCTGAAATTTGGCGGTTTGATCGGAAATAAAAATCACTCCGACGGCAATTTCGTCATTTTTCGCGACTGTGTCGGAATTGGCTGAAATTTTGCAGTTTGATCGGAAATAAAAATCCCGCCGGCAGCAATTTTGTCATTTTTCTGGACTGTGTCGGAATCGGCTGAAATTTGGAAGTTTGATCGGAAATAAAAATCGCGCCGGCGGCAATTTCGTCATTTTTCTCGACTGTGTCGGAATGGGCTCAAATTTGACAGGTTGATCGGGAACAAAAATCGCGCCGGGGCAATTTCGTCATTTTTCTCGACTGTGTCGGAATGGGCTTAAATTTGACAGGGTGATCGGAAACAAAAATCGCGCCGGGGGCAATTTCGTCATTTTCCTCGACTGTGTCGGAATTGGCTGAAATATGGCAGTTTGATCTGAAATAAAAATCGCTCCGGGGGCAATTTCGTCATTTTTCGCGACTGTGTTGGAATATGCTAAAATTTGGCAATTTGATCGAAAATAAAAATCGCGCCGGCGGAAATTTCGTCATTTTTCTCGACTGTCTCGGAATACGCTAAAATTTGACAGGTTTATCGGGAGCAAAAATCGCGCCGAGGGCAATTTCGTCCTTTTTCTCGACTGTGTCGGAATTGGCTGAAATTTGGCAGTTTGTTAGGAAATAAAAATCCCGCCGGCAGCAATTTTGTCATTTTTCTCGACTGTGTCGGAATGGGCTCAAATTTGACAGGTTGATCGGGACCAAAAATAGCGCCAGGTGTAATTTCGTCATTTTTCGCGGCTGTGTCGGAATTGGCTAAAATTTGACTGGTTGATCGGAAAATAA
>NW_019239230.1:0-1857 GCF_002742605.1 Olea europaea var. sylvestris
GGGATTTTAGCCAAATTCCTTCGTTTAGGCCTCCGAATAATTAATTTCCGTATTAATTATGTCAGGCTGAAGAAGTGTTGGACTGAAAATTAACAAAAAAAAGCCGCACCAGGGGCAATTTCGTTATTTGTCGTGACGGTGTCGGAATGGGCCGAAATTTGGCAGGTTGATTGGAAATGGTCCCAGAAATTGGACTCGGGGCGCGGACCTGGGATCATAGGATTTCGGCCAAATTCCTTCGTTTAGGCCTCCAAATAATTAATTTCCATATTAATTATGTCAGGTTGAAGATGTGTTGGACTGAAAATTAACAACGCAAAATCGTACCTGGTACAGTTTCGTAATTTGTCACGACGGTGTCGAAATGGACCGAAATTTGGCAGGTTGATTGGAAACGGCCCCAGAAATTGGAGTCTGGGCACAGACCCGAGATCATGAGATTTTAGCCAAACTCCTTCGTTTAGGCCTCCGAATAATTAATTTCCGTACAAATTATGTCAGGTTGAAGATGTGTTGGGCAGAAAATTAGCAAAGAAAAACAACACCAGGGGCAATTTCGTAATTTCTCGCGACGGTGTCAGAATGGGCCGAAATTTAGCAGGTTGATTGGAAATGGCCCGACAAATTGGAGTCGGGGTGAAGACTTGGAATCATGAGATTTTAGTGAAATTTCATCATTTAGTCCCCCGAATAATTAATTTTCGTATTAATTATGTCACCGAAAATTAACAAAGAAAAACCACACCAGGGGCAATTTCGCCATTTGTCGCGACGGTGTCGAAATTGGCCGAAATTTGGCAAGTTGATTGGAAACGAACCCAGAAATTGGGCTCGGAGCACAGACCCGGGATCACGAGATTTTAGCCAAATTCCTTCGTTTAGGCCTCCGAATAATTAATTTCCGTATTAATTATGTCAGGTTGAAGATGTGTTGGACAGAAAATTAACAACGCAAAACCGCACCTGGGGCAATTTCATCATTTGTCGCGATGATGTTGGAATAGACTGAAATTCGGCAAGTTGATTGGAAATGATCCCCGAAATTGGAGTCGTGGCACAGACCCGGGATCACAGGATTTTAGCCAAATTCCTTCGTTTAGGCCTCCGAATAATTAATTATTGTATTAATTCTATCAGGCTGAAGAAGTGTTGGACAGAAAATTAACAACGCAAAATCGTACCTGGTACAGTTTCGTAATTTGTCACGACGGTGTCGAAATGGGCCGAAATTTGGCAAGTTGATTGGAAACGGCCCCAGAAATTGGAGACTGGGCACAGACCCGGGATCACAGGATTTTAGCCAAATTCCTTCGTTTAGGCCTCCGAATAATTAATTATTGTATTAATTCTATCAGGCTGAAGAAGTGTTGGACAGAAAATTAACAACGCAAAATCGTACCTGGTACAGTTTCGTAATTTGTCACGACGGTGTCGAAATGGGCCGAAATTTGGCAAGTTGATTGGAAACGGCCCCAGAAATTGGAGACTGGGCACAGACCCGGGATCACAGGATTTTAGCCAAATTCCTTCGTTTAGGCCTCCAAATAATTAATTTCCATATTAATTATGTCAGGTTGAAGATGTGTTGGACTGAAAATTAACAACGCAAAATCGTACCTGGTACAGTTTCGTAATTTGTCACGACGGTGTCGAAATGGGCCGAAATTTGGCAAGTTGATTGGAAACGGCCCCAGAAATTGGAGACTGGGCACAGACCCGAGATCATGAGATTTTAGCCAAACTCCTTCGTTTAGGCCTCCGAATAATTAATTTTCGTACAAATTATGTCAGGTTGAAGATGTGTTGGGCAGAAAATTAGCAAAGAAAAACAACACCAGGGGCAATTTCGTAATTTCT
>NW_019239231.1:0-1857 GCF_002742605.1 Olea europaea var. sylvestris
ATTATGGCGATATGATTTTGGGTTTCGATATGTTATATGATCGTGTCACAGGTGATTAGAAGTTAACAAACTCGAAAAAAAATTATATGTAAAATTCTATATCTAGGTTGTGTATAGATATCAATGTTAATTTGGGGGCGTGACAAAAATGGCAAAAATCCCTCATACGTCACAACGAAGTGGTGAGTTCAATCCAAAACGGTCGCTACATTTCCAAAAAGTACTTATGGGGCCAAAACGGACACCGTGTGCAAAAGTTACGCTAAGTTCTTCATCCGCCGACTCTTCAAGCGTTCTAAATATGCAGGTGCTCATTTTTTCAAAAGATGACCAAAATCCCTCGTACGTCATCATGAAGTTGTGTGTTCAATCCAAAACGGTCGCTACATTTCCAAAAAGTACTTATGGTCCCAAAACGGACACTCTATGCAAAAGTTATGCTCAATTCTTCGTACGCCGACAAACCAAGCGTTCTAAATATGGAAGTGCTCATTTTTTCGAAAAATGGCCGAAATCCCTCATACGTCACGACGAAGTGGTGAGTTCAATCCAAAACATTCGCTACATTTCGAAAAAGTACTAATGGGCCCAGAACGGACACAGTGTGCCAAAGTTACGCTGAATTCTTCGTACGCCGACAATCCGAGCATTCCAAATCTGCAAGTGCTCATTCTTCCGAAAAATGGCCAAAATCGGTCATACGTCACGACGAAGTGGTGAGTTCAATCCAAAACGGTCGCTACATTTCCAAAAAGTTCTTGTGGGCCCAAAACGGACACCGTGTCCAAAAGTTACGCTCAATTCTTCGTCCGCCGACTTTCCAAGCGTTCTAAATATGCAAGTGCTCATTCTTTCGAAAAATCGACAAAATCCCTCGTACATCACAATGAGGAGGTGAGTTCAATCCAAAATGGTCGCTACATTTCCAAAAAGTTCTTGTGGGCCCAAAACGGACACCTTGTGCAAAAGTTACGTTCAATTCTTCGTCCGCCGACCCTCCAAGCGTTCTAAATATGCAAGTGCTCATTCTTTTGAAAATTTTCCAAAATCCCTCGTACGTCACGACGAAGTGGTGAGTTCAATCCAAAACGGTCGCTACATTTTCAAAAACTTCGTATGTGCCCAAAACGGACACCGTGTGCAAAAGTTATGCTCAATTCTTCGTCAGCCGACACTCCAAGCGTTCTAAATATACAAGCGCTCATTCTTTCGTAAAATGGCCAAAATTGCTCATACGTCACAACGAAGTGGTGAGTTCAATTCAAAACGGTCGCTAGATTTCCAAAAAGTACTTATGGGCCCAAAACGGACACCGTGTGCAAAAGTTACGCTCAATTCTTTGTCCGCCGACTCTCCAAGCATTCTAAATATGCAATCGCTCATTCTTTCAAAAAATGGCCAAAATCCCTCGTACGTCATCGTGAAGTTGTGTGTTCAATCCAAAACGGTTGCTACATTTCGAAAAAGTACTTATGGTCCAAAAACGGACACCGTGTACAAAAGTTACGCTCAATTCTTCGTACGCCGACAATCCAAGCGTTCCAAATATGTCAGTGCTCATTCTTTCGGAAAATGGCTGAAATCCCTCATACGTCACGATGAAGTGGTGAGTTCAATCCAAAACGGTCGCTACATTTCCAAAAAGTTCTTGTGGGCCCAAAACGGACACCGTGTGCAAAAGTTACGCTCAATTCTTCGTCCGCAGACTCTCCAAGCGTTCTAAATATGCAAGTGCTCATTTTTTCGAAAAATGGCCAAAATCCCTCATACATCTGGACGAAGTGGTGAGTTCAATCCAAAACGGTCGCTACATTTTTCCAAAAAGTTCTTATGGGCCCAAAACGGACACCGTGTGCA
>NW_019239232.1:0-1857 GCF_002742605.1 Olea europaea var. sylvestris
CCATTTATTTAAATCAATCTATCATTTAATGTTGTGTAGTTGACACCTATATTTGTACTCGACACTAGTGATGATGAATAACATTATTCAAAAATTAACCATTCTATTTGATGCGGCATTGGAATTTTTAACTTTTAAACAGAAGGAGATGAATGAAAGAAAAAAGGTTAAATATACGATGACCATTGAAATTTTTTATTCCATGGATTACTCATAGTAATTTTCATCTTTGGTCACCAAACTTTCATAATATATATATGGTGTGGAGAAAAAAAAAATTTGGGGACGCATTGTAGAGACTCGAGTTAAGACGGCTGTCAGCTAATATTCCGTTGAATTTGATTCCAATTTTCTTTGTGGTAGGATTAGTACTTAGTGGGTAAGTAGTAATTGGATTAGGTTACTTAATGGCTCAGTAATGTGCAATAAATTTGAGCTAGACAAATTATAATATAAAGAATAGTGGAAAGTCCAATGGTCCAATTTTTTTTAATGGATAAATCGGTTTAGGGTGGGGCGACGGCACAAATACCATACCCACCATGCCCCGAACTGGGTCATTAAAATCAAATATCATACACATCCCATTGCACCATCACTTCGATTTTTTCGCCCAATTCGATTTCGGTTAATCGCGATTTTCGATTTTGACAGTGCGAATTGCCATTCCTAGTATTATGTTACATCCAAAGATCCCAATGGAGAAGTTGAGCTCCTTTCTAGGCCATTCTTCATTAACCCACATGGGGATATTTATGTAAAGCCACGATATGGAAGATAAGCTTGTTGGAATTTGGTTTAAAGATTGAAAAAGTTGGTTAAGTATAAAACACAGAAAGTGAGTTTGAGACAACTTCATCCAAATATTCGAACTTAATTCAATAGTCAAATTATAAATATAAATAGACTAACTTATTCTACTCATCGAGTAGATCGTCGTGGTATATTTGAAATTTCAAAATCAATTTTAGATGAATGAGAAATTGCGATCCAAGTTGGAATGATAATAATAAAAATTGGTTAGGAAATTTGCTTAACTCCATTCGTTCGCCTAGCGCTCAAGCGATGAGATTGTCGCTCAAGCGAGAGGTGGGTGAGAAGTTTCTAGGGAAAATATGACATTAGTGCTCGCCGGCAACAGGTTAGTGACAGCAAGGGATGCTTCCTTTCATAAGGTTACAAAGTTTGGGATGTGTCACTTAAATCACAACCTCTCATATTCTATAAATAGTATCCTTTGAGCGTCCATTATGCATCACATATCATTTGCATTAAGCACTGTATCAAAAACTCTTGAAAACCCTCCAAAAATCATTTTCTTATAGAGGGAAGAATTTCGTTCGAGTTCACTGTTGTTAGTTGTCCGTATTACTTATATCACAAGTTGAATATCTGTTGTATTTTAAGAGACAAGTGCCATTAGGGATGGCCAATTGGCTCACGGGCTTGGGCTGCCCATGGCTTGGCCCGTATAAAGCTCAAGTCAGCCCAGTTCGAGGCTCGATTTCATCCAGCCTAAGCTCGAGCCGAGCCTGAGCCGCCCTGTGTGAATCACGGGTTGACTTGAAATTTCAAAAAAAAAAAAATAATAAAGCATGTAGCAGCCAACAGCCTTTTACTACAGCTACCTTCATGAAAAAAAAAAACAAAATCGAGCCGGCCCAACCTGAGCTTTCGATTTTTTGGTCGAACTTTTGTTCTGCTTGGGCCAAAAAAAGTCCAACCTAAAAAGCTCGAGCTTATCCTGAGCCTCGATTTTCGGCTCGCGAACTAACTCGGCTCATTGACACCCCTAAGTGCCATAATCCGTTAGCATCGTTGTGGGACAATTTTATCTTAAAGAAAAAATGTCAATCA
>NW_019239233.1:0-1857 GCF_002742605.1 Olea europaea var. sylvestris
ACATTTCCAAAAAGTACTTATGGGCCCGAAACGGACACCGTGTGTAAAAGTTACGCTGAATTCTTCGTACGCCGACTATCCAATCATTCCAAATATGCAAGCGCTCATTCTTTTGAAAAATGGCTGAAATCCCTCATACGTCACGAAGAAGTCTTGAGTTCAATCCAAAACGGTCGCTACATTTCCAAAAAGTAGTTATGGGCCCGAAACGGACACCGTGTGCAAAAGTTACGCTCAATTTTTCTTACGCCGACTATCCAAGCGTTCCAAATATGCAAGCGCTCATTCTTTCGAAAAATGGCCGAAATCCCTCATATGTCACGACGAATCGTGAGTTCAATCCAAAACGTTCGCTACATTTCCAAAAAGTACTTATGGGCCCGAAACGGACACCGTGTGGAAAAGTTACGCTGAATTCTTCGGACGCCGACTATCCAATCATTCCAAATATGCAAGGGCACATTCTTTCGAAAAATGGCCGAAATCCCTCGTACGTCACGACGAAGTTTTGAGTTCAATTCAAAACGGTCGCTACATTTCCAAAAAGTACTTATGGGCCCGAAACGGACACCGTGTGTAAAAGTTACGCTGAATTCTTCGTACGCCGACTATCCAAGCGTTCTAAATATGCAAGCGCTCATTCTTTCGAAAAATCGCCGAAATCCCTCATACGTCACGAAGAAGTCTTGAGTTCAATCCAAAACTGTCGCTACATTTCCAAAAAGTACTTATGGGTCCGAAACGGACACCGTGTGCAAAAGTTAAGCCGAATTGTTCATACGCCGAATTTCCAAGCGTTCCAAATATGTAAGTGCTCATTCTTTCGAAAAATCGTTAAAATTCCTCATACGTCACGACGAAGTTGTGAGCACAATCCAAAACAGTCGCTGCATTTCCAAAAAGTACTTATGGGCACGAAACGGACACCGTGTGCAAAAGTTACGCTGAATTCTTCGTACGCCAACTATCCAAGCGTTCCAAGTATACAAGCGTTCATTCTTTTGAAAAATGGCCGAAATCCCTCATACGTCACGACGAAGTCATGAGTTCAATCCAAAACGGCCGCTACATTTCCAAAAAGTACTTATGTGCCCGAAACGGACACCGTGTGCAAAAGTTACGCTGAACTCTTCGTACGCCGACTATCCAAGCGTTCCAAATATGCAAGTGCTCATTCTTTCGAAAAATTGCAAAAATCCCTCATACGTCACGATGAAGTTGTGAGTTCAGTCCAAAACGGTCGCTACATTTCCAAAAAGTACTTATGGGCCCGAAACAGACACCGTGTGCAAAAGTTATGCTCAAATTTTCGTACGCCGACTATCCAAGCGTTCCAAATATGCAAGCGCTCATTCTTTCGAAAAATGGTCAAAATCCCTCGTACGTCACGATGACGTCATTAGTTCAATTTAAAACGGTCGCTACATTTCTAAAAAGTACTTATGGGCCTGAAACGGACACCGTGTGCAAAAGTTACGCGGAATTCTTCGTACGCTGACTATCCAAGCATTCCAAATATGCAAGTGCTCACTCTTTCGAAAAATTGTCCAAATCCCTCATACGTAACGAAGAAGTCTTGAGTTCAATCCAAAACGGTCACTACATTTCCAAAAAGTACTTACGGGCACGAAACTGACACCGTGTGCAAAAGTTACGCTGAATTCTTCGTACGCCGACTATCCAAGCGTTCCAAATGTGCATATGCTCATTCTTTCAAAACACGGCCGAAATCCCTCATACGTCACGATGAAGTATGAAGTTCAATCCAAAACGATCGCTACATTTCCAAAAAGTACTTGTAGGCTCGAAACAGACACCGTGTGCAAAAGTTACGCTGAATTCTTCGTACGCCGACTA
>NW_019239234.1:0-1857 GCF_002742605.1 Olea europaea var. sylvestris
AGAGCCAGGCGGCGAACATAAAGGATCAAGGCAAGATCCTCTTCATCGTACTTAACCTTCAACATTTCCAAATCTGCAACAATGTCCTTGAACGCGACAATATGGTCTTTCAACGGCTCTCCTTCCGCCACGCGATGGGAATACAGCTTTTGCTTTAGAGCCAGTTTACTGATAAGACTTTTGATCACACATAACTGCTCCAATTTCAACAGCTGCTATTTTCTCCTTCAGACATCTTGCAGAATATCATTGGATAGATAAAGATGAATCAATGATAAAGCCTTCTGATCCCTTCGTTGTTTATACTCCGTTTGGACCAACACATCATCCAAATCAAACTGTGCCATAATAGGCCTCATCTTTACTTGCCACAAAGAAAATCTCTTATTGCGATCGAGTAGCGGAATGTCATACCTCATGGTAGTCATTTTTGAAAAAACCTTAACCAATCCACAGAAGGACATAACAAGAAACGAGATTAAAAGTAAAAAAATAAACAAAGAGAATTTATCGAAGAGGAACGATGTATTATAAATTGACAATATGGAGAGAAATTATAGACACGGCAATAATCCTTAAACAAAACTGAAAGAGGAACCTTGTATTTATAGGCCACGTTTCAAAAGGCTAGGATCTGGGACCATTCAGTGGTTGCTTTTGTGGTGTAATGTTAGCAACCATTGTCTTTGGTCACTAAAACATGCAAAGACCGAATGAACAAAAAAAAAAAGCAGGATAAAATTGCGCCAAATCTTTTAGTGACCATGACATCGATGGTTGCAGAAGGTTAGGATCTGGGACCATTCAGTGGTCGCTTTTGTGATGTAGTGTCAGTGACCATTGTCTTTGGTTGTTAAAGCATGCAAAGACCAAATGAAAAAAAAGTAGGATAAAATTGCGTCAAATCTTTTAACAACCATGACATGGATGGTTGTAGAAGGCTAGGATCTGGGACCATTCAGTGGTCGCTTTTGTGGTATAATGTCAGCAACCATTACCTTTGGTCGCTAAAACATGCAAAGACCAAATGAAAATAAGAGGGATAAAATTGTGCCAAATCTTTTAGCGACCATGACATCGATGGTTGCAGAAGGCTAAGATCTGGAACCATTCAGTGGTCACTAGAGTGGGTACCATTCGCGGAAATTTTTTTGTTCTTTTTTTGCACTACCTTTACCAACTAATCAAATGTATGGTCCCTAATTCTCTGAAACAGCTACCATAATTTGGTCGCAATGGACATAACAAAATTTGTCCAATTTTACTAGACCAAAACCCATACCCACCATTACTTGGTCGCTGAACGTGTTTTATAGCAACCATGTTTTACTGGTCGCTAAACCTTTGGTCGGTGGAGCCCATTTTTTTTGTAGTGTTTTCACACAAACTACCATCCAAATTTGAATAAGCATCTTAACTACACGTGGACGGATAATTTGGATCACGAAAATTAGATGAGGGAAAATCCACCAATGATTCAGCAGCAAGAAAAGAGGCAATCTTTGGAGGATCCACTTGTCAAGTACTTGCATCCTCTATAGAGTCATTATATTATGCATTCTTTGGCTGAATTATGAAGACGTACACAATATTTGTTGTTTCAATTCACGCTAGCCCTGATTTTGTTCAAGTAATGGAAGCTTTAATTATGGTGTAGGTGTCAAGAAAAGTCCGTGCAATAGCAAATTACGAAAGAATAAACTGCACAAATTCTAAGGACACTCAGTTTCTTTTATGAAAAAGGCAAAATCCTGTCCAATAGACAAATGGATATGCTTTTTCAATTTTGTCTTTCAATCATTTTGTTAAATTTAAAACGATTACATTTTATTGTTTTAATTTAGTTAAGTACATTTT
>NW_019239235.1:0-1857 GCF_002742605.1 Olea europaea var. sylvestris
TATTCAAAATCATCACCGCATACAAAAATCTCAAGATGTGGCGAAGTATTTGTTGATATTCAAAAGTAAAAATAAAATATAAACTTAATTACTAGACGTTTTGCTTGACCTTTGTCAAAGTCTAGAAATATAAATTTAATTGGGCAAAATATTAGAGCTTAGAAGAAAAGTAGACAATTCTATAGCTCGTATACACTTTTCATAATCTATGCCATTGTATCCTATTTGATGTAGTTAAAAATAAAATTTTTAGTGGGTTTTGATAAAATAAAAAAAATGATGAAATATATGATTAAAAAGTTGATCAATATCTATTGACCATGATTGGCTAAACTTTAAATATTTAGTAATCGATAAATTTACTTTTCTACCGATCAAAACACATGCAATTTAGTTACTAGTTTTGAGAGTGAAATTACTTTCAAAATAAGTAATTCTTTTTGAAACTTTTCATAAACTCTCATTAAAGTTTTTGAAGTTCAAAAACATTTTTCGATTTTTCTTAGTTCAATAAAATATAGAAATTTTAAAGAAACTCTACAAAAGCTTTTCACCATAATAATCGAAAACTATGATTATAAATTACACTTCATCATCTCCTTTCTAATTGTTTTGTGGCGCTTCCACTAAAAGTTAATAATTATTAATTATCATAATTATAAATTTGAACTCTTATAGTATAAAATATTAAAAGCGATTAGAGCTTGAATTAATGTTAAAAAAAATTAAAATTAAATATTGAGTTTTAAAAAAAATGATTTATACTCTTATATAATTTTGTTAAAATGCTTTGTTAATGATAAAATTTTAACTTAATACAATAAAAATAAATAAAAGACTTTCCTTATCTAGATTTACGAGTACAATTAAAGTTTAAATTGTTAGACTTCATACGCCTTAGTCGTATAACATTCTATCGATCTGTATCCTATTTCCTTTCTTCACGATTACGTGCCACTATTTGAGCCCCATTTCTTTAGAATAGATTTTGTACAAAATACTTTTTTTTTTAAATAAAAATATATGTGACTCAAAGTAGAAAAAAACATTTTACTTATAAAATAATTTTGTTGAAAGAATAACTAAACATGAGTTAAAAAAAAATTAAAGAATTAGGTTCAGACAAGAACTGTGCCTTTATTTAGTAGGAATTAAAATACTTCAAATAAATTTTGATAAAAGTTGAGCTATGATATTTGGGATGAATGTATCTTGTTTGGGAAGAAGCTGGGTTGACCGCAACATATATGATCATTAATCGCATACCGTATAAGTTATTTTTGGAAGTATTCCTGATTACTCAGATTTAAAAGTATTTGGCTGATGTTCATATTCTATTTTTTTGAGCATTTTTTTTTTTTTTTAAAGAAAGGAAAGAAAACTCACGAAATAAAGCAAGCACAACAAACAAACAAAGTGAGCAACTGGAGAAGATCAATAATAGAAGGTAATGAACTAGAGATTGAAAAGAAGATCGGGGTGAACAGCTTGAAGGATTTTTCAGCCGTAAGCTACGATCTAACGACCCTCTAACCTAGGTTGGGGTAAAAACTCCAAAATTAGGGTTCCAAACCTTTCTGTAATAATAAGGTAAACTTGCAAGCCCTCTTACTTTCTAGTAAAGAGTGCAGTGAATTGTAATTGAAAAAAAAAAAATAAAAAATTGCAAGATCTGACTTTGTGATTGAAAATTGTGAACTTCTATTGAAATTAACTGTTGACTTTTACTTCTATCATGAAACGTATTGTTCGTCACTCAATTGGTCAACTAACAAAGTCCAAGTTCGCCCCTCGGGGCATAGCCTAGTAGTGGAAAGGATAGGAGTGAGGTTATCTCATGCCTTGCAGGCAGTCGCA
>NW_019239236.1:0-1856 GCF_002742605.1 Olea europaea var. sylvestris
TCTAGATATTCTCTATAAGACCACATGTCTTACTTAGATATTTATATAGATTTTTCTAGTAGATATCTATATAGATTTTTTTTAGAAATGCTAGGCATGTTGAGCCTTTTAATTAATTTGGGCCTATAAGCAAAAATTTTAAGCCCATACTATTTAGTCCAAAAAGCAAGTTTACTACTCAACAGAGCGGGTACACCAGGACCATGCCTATCATCGCTTGCCTCTTGGGACAACATCCCTTGTATTCATGCCCTCTGACCATGCTAGCATTCAACAATTTATCAATGGCCACATTGACGTTTGGACATTAATGATCCATGGTCCCGTGTATCTGAAAGAATCTTGGAGCATATTCTAGAGGCAATGACACCACTTGTGGTGCTATATATTACTAAGATTTGTCTCCTTCTGTCTGAATTTGTTATGCTGTCCATCACATAGACGAGGTGGCCCATGACTAATCTGAAAGAGATCTATTCTCCTTTTCCAATTGCTTCGTCTTCTTATGATTCTAAATGGGTTTTTTTGCAAGAATTTCATCTTATATAATGTCGACCAATTGGGTATATGTCCTGGGATTTTTATATTGTATGCCTCTAGAAGCGGTCCTCATGTGCAGGCTTGTCATAATGCATTGAGCACTTTGATAAATGCATTTTATGCACTTATTTTGACTTTTATTCTTGTTTACTTATATATAAATTGAGCTATTATCTATTTAATTTGTATAAATTATGTTAATTGTATAAAAATTTCCAACTTGGATACGGTTAGTGTGAAAAAAGGCTAGTCGAAATTTAATTGGAGTCGATCTAGAGCAATTGAAGATTATAGGATTGCAAGTGACTATCTGGAAGTATTAATGTAGCATTCAATAAAAAATCATAATTTTTGGGAGAGTTAAATTTGACATGTGGAAAGTTTGGAATTGAATTGCAAACTTTCGAAACTTGTCTTGGGTCAGTTATTAATAATTTTGGAATGAAGATGACTTAATTGCAAATACTAGAAGATGAAGAACTGAAATTACATGAGAAAAGGAGTTCAATTGAAAAATGAAATTGTTTCCTTTCTATTCTCAAACTTTTTTTTTTTTTGTGAAAATCAAGTTGAACTAAGATTTTGCCCTTTTTCTTTTCCTTTCCATAAATACATACCTCAGTATAACAATTAAATAAGGCTCGTAGGATTTCATTACACGTATATATATTCGAGTTCAGGTTTGGGGGATTCATTGTACAAATATCATACAAGTCTAAAAAGAGGGGGAAAAAATAAGAAATGAATCAAGAAGTTAGGGTTTCAAGATTTTATAAGAAGGTGTCAAAATATTTGTGCAAGTTTTTCATTTGTTTTCCTTTTCCCTTAAAATCTGGTGATGTATTTTATTTTTCTTCATGGCGTGTAATTAAATAATAGTTTAGTATAAAATATTGTAATTTAGTTTTGAACTTTAATTTTTAAATCTCAATTTGATGTTGTGAGTTATTTTTGCTTTTATTTTTAATAATTGGATCAATTAACCACTAATTCATTGATTTGTGAGCGATAATTACGTCAAAAGGTGAATTAATTATTTAGACCACATAGTAAAAGTCGATAACTAGTATAAATGTGTAGAGATACATTTCTTGTTGATGAGGGCGTTATATGGATTATTAGAGATTTAAGGCATTTAACTAAGGTGTATTCAAATTTACATTGAGATATGAAATTAATTTAATTAGATAAAATCAATTTGAACTCGAGAGATGTAAATTGAATATGTTAGAAGAATTCGACTGAGCATATATAATTAATTTGTATAGAAGTTGGTGATTTAGATAAAATGGACAGTTATGCTGAACTTGTAAATC
>NW_019239237.1:0-1856 GCF_002742605.1 Olea europaea var. sylvestris
TGCTCGATTCTAATCGAATTAAACTAGCTATTCGCCAAAAACGAACAAGCCCGAAGTTATCATGAAATCAAAAACCACATTTCCTTGGCTCGATTCTAATCGAATTAGACTAGCGATTCGCCAAAAACAAACGAATCCGAAGTTATCATGAAATCCAAAACCACTTTTCATTGGCTCGATTCCAATCGAATTAGCCTAGCCATTTGCCAAAAAAGAACAAACCCGAAGTTATCAGGAAATCAAAAACCACATTTCATTGGCTCGATTCTAATCGAATTAGACTAGCGATTCGCCAAAAACAAACGAATCCGAAGTTATCATGAAATCCAAAACCACTTTTCATTGGCTCGATTCCAATCGAATTAGCCTAGCCATTTGCCAAAAAAGAACAAACCCGAAGTTATCAGGAAATCAAAAACCACATTTCATTGGCTCGATTCTAATCGAATTAGACTAGCGATTCGCCAAAAACAAACGAATCCGAAGTTATCATGAAATCCAAAACCACTTTTCATTGGCTCGATTCCAATCTAATTAGTCTAGCAATTCGTCAAAAACGAACTAACCCAAAGTTATCATGAAATCAAAATTCACTTTTCACTAGCTCGATTCCAATCGAATTAGACTAGTAATTCGCTAAAAATGTTCAAACCCGAAGTTATTTGTTATAATGAAATCGAAAACCACATTTCATTGACTCGATTCCCATTGAATTGGACTAGGAATTTGCCAAAAATGAACAAACCCAAAGTTCTCAAGAAATCAAAAGCTAGCTTTCACAGACTCAATTCCAATCGAATTAGACTAGCAATTCTTCAAAAATGAACAGACTCGAAGTTATCATGAAGTCAAAAGCCACTTTTACTGGCTTGATTCCAATCGAATTTGACTAGCAATTTGCCAAAAATGAACAAACCCGAAGTTATCATGAAATCAAAAGCCACTTTTCACTTGCTCGATTCCAATCGAATTAGACTAACTATTCGCCAAAATTGAACAACCAGAAGTTATCATGAAATCAAAAACCACATTTCATTGGCTCGATTCCAATCGAGTTAGACTAACAATTTGCCAAAAACGAACAAACTCGAAGTTATCATGAAATCAAAAGCCACTTTTCACTTGCTCGATTCCAATCGGATTAGACTAACTATTCGCCAAAATTGAACAACCAGAAGTTATCATGAAATCAAAAACCACATTTCATTGGCTCGATTCCAATCGAATTAGACTAACAATTTGCCAAAAACGAACAAACTCGAAGTTATCATGAAATCAAAAACCACATTTCATTGGCTCGATTCCAATCGAATTAAACTAGCTATTCGCCCAAAATGAACAGACGCGAAGTTATCATGAAATCGAAAACCACGTTTCATTGGCTCGATACCAATCGGATTAGACTAGCTATTCGCTAAAAACAAACAAACTCGAAGTTATCAAGAAATCGAAAACCACATTTCATTGGCTCGATTCCAATCGAACTAGACTAGCAATTTGTCAAAAATGAACAAACCCGAAGTTATCATGGAATCGAAAGCCCCTTTTCACTAGCTCAATTCCAATCGAATTAGACTCACAATTTGCTAAAAGCGAACAAACCCGAAGTTATTTGTTATCATGAAATCGAAAACCACATTTCATTGACTTGATTCCAATCGAATTAGACTAGCAATTCGGCAAAAATAAACAAACCCGAAGTTATCATGAAAGCAAAAACCACTTTTCACTTGCTCGATTCCAATCGAATTAGACAAGCTATTCTCCAAAAATGAACAAACACGAAGTTATCATGAAATCAAAAATCACTTTTCATTCGTTCGTTTCCAATCGAATTAGACTAGCCATTCTCCAAA
>NW_019239238.1:0-1856 GCF_002742605.1 Olea europaea var. sylvestris
CCCCCGACGCGATTTTTGTTTCCGATCAACCTGTTAAATTTGAGCCCATTCCGACACAGTCGAGAAAAATGACGAAATTGCCCTCGACGCGAATTTTGTTTCCGATCAACCTGTCAAATTTGAGCCCATTCCGACACAGTCGAGATAATTGACGAAATTTCCCTCGACGCTATTTTTGTTTCCGATCAACCGGTCAAATTTGAGCCCATTCCGACACTGTCGAGAAAAATGACGAAATTGCCCCTGGAGTGACTTTTATTTCAGATCAAACTGCCAAATTTCAGACAATTCCGACACTGTTGAGAAAATTGACGAAATTGCCCCTGGAGCGATTTCTGTCTCCGATCAACCTGTCAAATTTTAGCCAATTCCGACACAGTCGCGAAAAATGACGAAATTGCTCCGGTGCGATTTTTCTTTCCGATCAACCTGTCAAATTTGAGCCCATTCCGACACAGTCCAGAAAAATGACGAAATTGCCGCCGACGGGATTTTTATTTCCGATCAAACTGTCAAATTTCAGCAAATTTCGACATAGTCGAGAAAAATGACGAAATTGCCCCTGGTGTGATTTTTGTTTCCGATCAACTTGTCAAATTTGAGCCCGTTCCGACACAGTCGAGAAAAATGACGAAATTGACCCCGGCGCGATTTTTATTTCAGATCAAACAGCCAAATTTCAGCCCATTCCGACACAGCCGAGAAAAATGACGAAATTGCCCCCGTCGCAATTTTTGTTTCCGATCAACAAGTCAAATTTCAGCCAATTCCGACACAGGCACGAAAAATGACGAAATTACACTCGGCGCGATTTTTGTTCCCGATAAACCTGTCAAATTTGAGCCCATTCCGACACAGTCAAGAAAAATGAAGAAATTGTCGCCGGGGCGATTTTTATTTTCGATCAAACTGTCGAATTTCAGCCAATTCCGACACAGTCGAGAAAAATGCCGAAGTTGCCCCCGGTGCGATTTTTGTTTCTGATCAACCTGTCAAATTTGAGCCCATTCCGACACAGTCGAGAAAAAAATGACGAAATTGCCCTCGGCGCGATTTATATTTCAGTTCAAACTACCAAATTTTATCCATTTCTGACACAGTCGAGAAAAATGACGAAATTGCCCCGGCGCGATTTTTGTCTTCGATCAGCCTGTCAAATTTTAGCCAATTCCGACACAGTCTCGAAAAATGACGAAATTGCTCCGGCGCGATTTTTGTTTCCGATCAACCTGTTAATTTTTGAGCCCATTCCGACACAGTCGAGAAAAATGACGAAATTGCCCCCGGCGCGATTTTTATTTCAGATCAAACTGCCAAATTTCAGCCAATTACGACACAGTAGAGAAAAATGACGAAATTGCCCCTGGTGTGATTTTTGTTTCCGATCAACCTGTCAAATTTTAGCCCATTCCGACACAGTCGAGAAAAATGACGAAATTGCCCCCGGCGCGATTTTTATTTCAGATCAAACTGCCAAATTTCAGCCAATTCCGACACAGTCGAGAAAAATGACGAAATTGCCCCCGTCGCTATTTTTGTTTCCGATCAACAAGTCAAATTTCAGCCAATTCCGACACAGGCACGAAAAATGACGAAGTTACACCCGGCGCGATTTTTGTTCCCGATAAACCTGTCAAATTTGAGCCCATTCCGACACAGTCAAGAAAAATGACGAATTGTCGCCGACGCGATTTTTATTTCCGATCAAACTGCCGAATTTCAGTCAATTCCGACACAGTCGAGAAAAATGCCGAAGTTGCCCCCGGTGCGATATTTGTTTCTGATCAACCTGTCAAATTTGAGCTCATTCCGACACAGTCGAGAAAAATGACGAAATTGCCCTCGGCGCGATTTTT
>NW_019239239.1:0-1856 GCF_002742605.1 Olea europaea var. sylvestris
CGGAATTAACCAGACAAATCGCTCCACCAACTAAGAACGGCCATGCACCACCACCCATAGAATCTAGAAAGAGCTCTCAGTCATCTAGAAAGAGCTCTCAGTCCAAGTGAGTTAGAGAGAGATGCTCTCAACCTAGTGAGAGAAAGTTCCCACTTTGGTGCACACTTTGGCTTGCTTCTTTCTTGTGATTTGCTTGTGTTATTGTTGATTTTCATTAACCTTTAGTGAATATTGATTTTAACACATTGGTTCTGTTCTTCATTGGGTTTTCTTTGGTGGATTTTATTCACCATTTTCGAGCTCAACTTTCTGGACGTTTTGGACAGTTTGCTGTCTCTTTTTATCTCAAGCTGCCATTGCCGTTTTCTGCACTGCTCCATTGTCGGCTGGGGGTTTGGTTCTGGTCCTTTGGACCCCAGCTGGGTTCTCTTCAGCTTGGTGCAGTGCTGGTCGTTTTCCAGTTTGCTTGGATAGCTGGGTTTCGGTTTCGGGGAAGCTGGTCCCTTGTTTCTCGGTTTCTTGCTCTCTCGGTTTTCCATTGGACTGCTGTGGAGTTTTTTGGAGTGTTTATCTCCAGTTTCAGTGGCTTGGTTATTTGCATCTGTTTTTGGTTTCGTTTTGGTGCTCGAGCAGTTTTCTTCAGTCGGGTCTTGGAGGTTTTTACTGCCTCCAGCAGCACGTTTTCTTGGTGGTTCTTCCCAGTTTTCTTGGTGTGTCCAGGTTTGCACATTTTTGTTCAGCCTGCTATTATTCTGCTGGATTTTCAGTTTGTCTGGGTTTCTTTGATGGCCGGTTCTTGATTCTTCATTTCAATGGTGTTCTTGCTTGGCTTGTAAGTATAGTGTATGGATACTTGCATGTCTACTTTGATTTAATTTTGAATTTGGGTCAGTGTTGGTCAGTGTTTCCTGCAATTCCCCCTGCTATGCAGCCTCTGCAGTCAGCCTGTTTTTTTGCCATTTTCGTATAACAATTGCAGTGGGTTGGTGTGGGTTGGTGAGGACCCGTTTGACCAGTTCTTGGGCCGGTTTTCACTTGCCTTCTGGACGGGTTTTGGGCTGGGTCTTGGAGGGTTGGCCTGTGTTTAATTGGTGGTTTGCTGGGCTTATTTTGTTGTTGGACTTTTTAAATTTCTTTGGGCTGCTTCTATTGATGGACGGATTGGGCTTCCCCCCTTGGATTTCTGGATAGTCGATTTGGCCTCATTTTAAATTGCTGGACAGTTTTGCTTTGGACCTTTTTGCTGGAATTTATTGGGCCCTTTGGTTTTCTCTTGTGGGCTGGTTTGAAGTGTGATTACTTGGGCTACTTGGGGCCTTTCTCTAGCCATATTGGGCCATCTATTTGGGGCCTTTGTTTGGGACTTTGCTGGACCGTATAACTGGGCTTCCTTTCCAGGGCACTTCGTGGGCCATCTGTGGGCCTATTACTGGGCCATTTCTTCTGGACATTTCTGGGCTTATTAAATCCTTCTCTGGGCCTTTATTTTGGGCCTTTTTGGCTGTGATTATTGGGGCTCCTTTTCACCTTTCTGGGCCTTTATTTGGGCCAACTTTGCTGGAAATTCTGGGCAGTTTTGGACGTCTACTCCAGGTTTGGGATTCAGTGGTTGGCACGTTTTGGCTCACTCTTGTTGGATTAAATTTCCAGGTTGCTTTGCTGGATTAAATTCCTGTTTTGCTGGATTAAATTCCTGTTTTGACGTCAACTTTCACTGCCGGTTTCTTGTGGACTGTTTAGACGTCAATTGCTGGGCAGTTTTCTGCCGGTTTTATTTTCTGCCGGTTTGTGACTTTTAATTGCTGGTCCGTTTCTTGCCCATTTCATTCTCAATGGGTAAGGCTAAATTATCTACT
>NW_019239240.1:0-1856 GCF_002742605.1 Olea europaea var. sylvestris
ACAGGCAGTTAAAGAGAATACTGGAAGTTATAGTGAACTCATCCCGAAAAGATTGGTCTAAGAAGTTGGACGATGCACTGTGGACTTACAGAACAGCGTTTAAGACACCAATAGAAATGTCTCCATACCGCCTGATTTTTGGGAAAACGTGTCATCTACCATTGAAGTTGGAGCACCGAGCATATTGGGCTATGAAACAGTTGAATATGGATCTCAAGGCTGCTGGTGAAAAATGACTGCTGCAACTTAATGAATTGGATGAGCTGAGAATGGAAGCTTATGAGAATTCAAAGTTGATCAAGGAGTGTGAAGTAATGCATTTCGTGGTTCAAAGTCGTTCGTTTTATTTTATTTTTCGAGATACTTTTCAAAAACTTTTGTAAAGAATTGGTTTTGGTGCCAAGTTTTCGATAAGCATATTCCCTTTCAAGTAAAAAAAAAAAAGGGCGTCCACTACTACACCATGCGGTCGCATGGTGTAACACCATGCGGCTGCATGGTGTATAAGTGACGGGTTTTAAACCCGTCACTTGCAAAACCCACCCCATTTTCCCCCCAATCCACCTTCACACGAGCACAATTAATCAAACAAGCATCCATTCTTCACCCAAGTACCACATTATTCTCTTCATTGACATTATTATCAAGAATATTGAAGCAAAACTCTCTACTTTCATCTCACACAAAGCTCTCAAGGTAAGAAATTTAACTTTCTATGCAAAGATTGAAGTACTTCTTTGATTTTATGAACTTTTCGAATTGGTCGAGTGTTGAAATGAGATTGAGTTGTGATTTGTGGATTAGCTCTAAGTGTAGATCACTAACAAAGTGTTAGGAATTCCCAATGCACACAACGTGTTTGATTAAATGTCAGCGAGACATATGATTTGAAATTTTGGACTTTTCATTTGTGTGATGATTTACATTGTTATTGTGAGGCGTAATAGATGAAAAATCTCATGGAATTTCATTAGAACACATTCGCCTCACATATTTGTGCACATAAACACATAATTGCTAAGCCAAGTCAACTCATGTCACTAACTTCGTCCATGTATTTTCCTAACCAAACGACCTCCATTGTAGTGAAATTTGGATACATGCTAGACCACAATGAGTACTTTCATATATCCAGACCTTGTCCGGGGAAATTTCAATATTTCTTGGTGATACTCGAGGCTGAAGATGGTCACTTAGTTATGGGTCGAATTTTCAAAAAGTGCATGTTAGAGCCATAGTTTTGAGTTTTTTCTCATTAATGCAATATTGATGTTACATTGACTTCCATACGTTGAATATGGCACACACTTTGAAGAAAGTTTGGGAGATTCTTGCATTTCAATGATATTCTTTATCGTTTTCTTATTTCAAGAACTTGATACACTTTATTCCTTACTTTTGTAGGATGCCGCCAAAGAGAATATCAAAGGAAAAAGAAAAAGTTGGTTCCTCCTCCGGTACAGCCCGCACTAGAGAGCTAATAGGAGGTGTACGAAGATTCCGAGATGCAGAAACATTAGCTCGATACGAGAACATAATACGCCATTGGGGCATGATACCAGAGAGACAGGTCCGGTTAAAGGACTTCCGTGGTTTTGAGTTGACAAATCTGATACAAATTTGTGCATGGGATAAGATTGTAGAAAAGCCACACCCCGTTTATGAAAGTCTAGTCCGCGAATTTTATGCAAACTTTAATAGTGAAATTGAGACTCCGGATTCTAAACCCTTACACCAGACGTGGGTGCGAGGTAAGTGGATAATGTTCTCCCTAACCGTCATTCATGACTTCTACAATCTTAATTTGGACAATGTGGTCCCGATTCCCACTCAATTCAATTGGAATGAAGTGGCGG
>NW_019239241.1:0-1856 GCF_002742605.1 Olea europaea var. sylvestris
TCGTGACGGTGTCGGAATCGGCTAAAATTTGACTGATTGATGGGAAACAAAAATCGCGCAGGGGCGATTTCGTCATTTTTCGCCAAGGTGTTGGAATGAGCAAAAATTTAACTGATTGATCGGAAACAAAAATCGCGTCGGTGCCAATTTCGTCATTTTTCGCGACAGTTTCGAAATCGGCTAAAATTTGACTGATTGATGTGAAACAAAAATCGCGCAGGGGTAATTTCGTCATTTTTCGTGACGGTGTCGGAATCGGCTAAAATTTGACTGATTGATGGGAAACTAAAGTCGCGCCGGGGGAATTTCGTCATTTTTCGTGACGGTGTCGGAATCGGCTAAAATTTGAATGATTGATGGGAAACAAAAATCGCGCGGGGACGATTTCGTCATTTTTCGCGACGGTGTTGGAATGAGCAAAAATTTGACAGATTGATCGGAAACAAAAATCGTGCCGGTGGCAATTTCGTCATTTTTCGCGACAGTTTCGAAATCGGCTAAAATTTGACTGATTGATGTGAAACAAAAATCGCGCAGGGGCAATTTCGTCATTTTTCACGACGGTGTCGGAGTCAGCTAAAAGTTGACTGATTGATGGGAAACAAAAATTGCGCTGGGGGAATTTCGTCATTTTTCGTGACGGTGTTGGAATCGGCAAAAATTTGACTGATTGATGGGAAATTAAAATCGCGCACGGGTCGATTTCGTTATTTTTCACGACGGTGTTGGAATGAGCAAAAATTTGACAGATTGATCGGAAACAAAAATCGCGCCTGGGGTAATTTCATCATTTTTCGAAATCGGCTAAAATTTGACTGATTGATGTGAAACAAAAATCGCGCAGGGGCGATTTCGTCATTTTTCGTGATGGTGTTGGAATAAGCAAAAATTTGACCGATTGGTCGGAAAAAAAATCGCGCTGGGGGCAATTTCGTCATTTTCGCGACGGTGTCAAAATCGGCTAAAATTTGACCCATGGATGGGAATCAAAAATCGCGCAGGGGCAATTTTGTCATTTTTCGTGACGTTGTCGGAATCAGCTAAAATTTGATTGATTGATGGGAAACAAAAATCGCGCCGAGGGCAATTTCGTCATTTTTCGCGACGGTGTCGAAATCGGCTAAAATTTGACTGATTGATCGGAAACAAAAATCGCGCCGGGGGCAATTTCGTCATTTTTCGCGACGGTGTCGGAGTCGACTAAAATTTGACCGATTGATGGGAAACAAAAATCGCGCCGGGGGCAATTTCGTCATTTTTCGCGACGGTGTCGGAGTCGACTAAAATTTGACCGATTGATGGGAAACAAAAATCGCGCCGGGGGCAATTTCGTCATTTTTCGCGACGGTGTCGGAGTCGACTAAAATTTGACCGATTGATGGGAAACAAAAATCGCGCCGGGGGCAATTTCGTCATTTTTCGCGACGGTGTCGGAGTCGACTAAAATTTGACCGATTGATGGGAAACAAAAATCGCGCCGGGGGCAATTTCGTCATTTTTCGCGACGGTGTCGGAGTCGACTAAAATTTGACCGATTGATGGGAAACAAAAATCGCGCCGGGGGCAATTTCGTCATTTTTCGCGACGGTGTCGAAATCGGCTAAAATTTGACTGATTGATGGGAAACAAAAATCGCGCCGTGGGCGATTTCGTCATTTTTCGCGACGGTGTCGAAATAGAATAAAATTTGACTGATCGATCGGAAACGAAAATCGCGTCGTGGGCGATTTCATAATTTTTCGCGACGGTGTCGAAATTGGATCAAATTTGACTGATTGATAGGAAACAAAAATCGCGCCGGTGCAATTTCGTCATTTTTCGTGACGGTGTCGGAATCGGCTAAAATTTGACCGATG
>NW_019239242.1:0-1855 GCF_002742605.1 Olea europaea var. sylvestris
GCGATCAGCGCCGTCATAGCCAGAGAAGAAAGTGAGCGCTAGCTGCCAGTGTACTACGTCAGCAAAGTACTTTTCCCAGCTGAAACACGTTACCCAGACAAGGAGAAACTAACACTCGCCCTTATCACAGCCTCAAGAAAACTGATGCCATACTTCCAGGCCCACTCAATCGAAGTTCTCACCAACTTCCCATTGAAGCAGGTGATGCTGAAAACAGACGCATTAGGACGCCTACTAAAATGGGCAATCGAGCTCAGTGAGTTCGATCTATTGTTTCGATCTCGACATGCAATCAAGGGTCATGCCCTTGCACATTTTATAGTTGAGTTTGACAAGGCCCCAGAAATGGAGGCGACAATGGAACCAGTCGAGCCCCCCACATGGAAACTTTTCGTTGATGGGTCATCAGAAGAGACTGGCTCCGGGATAGGGATCGTCTTGGAAAGCCCCGGAAGACCACAAGCTAAGCTGCGCAGTAAGGTTCGGCTTCAAAGCCTTGAACAACGCCGCTGAATACGAGGCCCTTCTGGCTGGTCTTAGACTTGCTAAAGAGATGCAGGTAGAAGGCTCCTGGCGAGCAGTGATTCTCAACTTATAATGAATCAGGTCAATGGGAACTTCGCGGCCAAGGACACTAGCATGGTTGCATACGTGAAGTTGGTTCTGGATCTAGTTCCTCATTTTGAAAGGTTCGAATTGACTCAAGTCCCCCTCCTAGAAAATACACATGCAGACGCCCTTTCAAAACTGGCCAACAGCAAGGATTCAGAGCTGCTAAAAGTTGTCCCTATTGAGCACTTATCAAAACCCTCCACTTTCGGAGGTTAAGAGATACTATGGATAGAAGGCACCTCATTATGGATGCAGCCCATCATCGCCTATTTGAAAAATCAATCCCTGCCTACCCTCTAAAAGCGAGGCGCGAAAGTTAAGAAGAAGGGCTGCACACTTCGTCCTGCAAGAAAATACTCTTTACAAGAGAGGCTTCGCTTCGCCACTTCTCCGATGCGTGGGAGGCGAAAAAGCCACATACATACTCAGGGAGATCCATGAGGAAATCTGCGGAAATCACTTCGGAGGAATGGCTCTGGCACACAAGGTTCTTCGTCAAGGCTACTTCTAGCCGACCCTGAAAAGGGACACTTGCCAGTTTGTCCAGAAATGCGACAAGTGCCAGCGCTTCTCAAATATTCAGAGGCAGCTTTCTCAGAGCCTCTCCGTAGTAACCAGCCCTTGGCCATTCGCCAAGTGGGGCATCGATTTCATTGGTCCACTCCCAAAAGGAAGAGGAAGCGCAATTTTCGCCATTGTCGCCATTGACTATTTCACTAAGTGGGTCGAAGCTGAACCCCTTGCCAAGATTACCGAGGCGAATACTACTAAATTATGCTTGTTACGCCCCTATCTGAACCACCTCGAAAATTTCACCACAAGGAACTCCGACCTGATATACACTAACTCGAAGTGGTTTCGAAGTGATCTCTCCAATGTCAACAACCTGCTATCACATTGCGACCCACAGACAATTCTGCCGAACCGATCGAAGCGCCATCGCCCGTGATGTCGAGGGGAAGTACACTCCGGGGACCTCTGTCAGAAGATACGCCGCCAATTTCAAAAGAAGATCTTCGCCAAGATCCTTTTTGCTCCTAAGGTTTAAATTGATTTGACATCTCTATGAGGCTAGTTGAGGTGACTTATCAACTTTATATCAACTCAACTCGGGAGAAGCGATTACCCGCCCACTCTACAGACGTGGCTGATTGACGCCTACGAGCAGACACATCATATCGTCAGATGTAGACACATGCCCTACATCCAACGGTTCATCCCACCTATAAATACCCAAGGGTTG
>NW_019239243.1:0-1855 GCF_002742605.1 Olea europaea var. sylvestris
ATAATCTTTTATTGTTCATTAAACAAAAAGTAATATAGATTAAAGATATGTGAACATTCATTAAATTTACCCGGAAGGTCCCAACTTTCAATTCGATACACATCCATTGTACTCCAGTTCCATCTCATCCTACAAATCCTAACCCGAATCTTTCTCTGTCCATTAAACCCCTAAAACTCGAAGATGTGCTCTTCAATATCACCTTCTTCGCTTTCATTGCCCTCAAATGTCCCCTTGTTATTTCACCGTCGTTTCAATTTCAGTTTTTATGCAAACCCATATTTAGTCAGGCCCAGAAACTCTAGGACCTTTTCAGTAGCAACTTCGATTGCTGAGAATTTTTCAAGTGTTGAATTGAGTTGGGTTTCTTGGGACAATAATACTCCTGATGAGTTTAATGGTTGGGCCATTCGGGAAGCTGTTCCCAAGACAATAAAGGAGAATAATACAGATTTGATCTTTGAGCTTTTTATGAGCCCTGATGTTGACGGTAAATTTTGGCAATTCGAGGCTGATTATGAAATGTGCTTTTGAAGGTTTGACTACAGCGTTGGTAATTGGCATTGGAGCTTCAGTGACTGCATTGCTTGATTTTATTACCTATTCTTCACTCTTAAGAAAAGGTTGTGTTTTTCTCCTGAAAATGTTATACTTATTTATTGTGACCTACGTTGCTGATTCGGGTTTTTAACTTTACGGAATTTTTATATAACTGGAATTGAATTGCTAGTTTATTTTTCATTTTGGCTTGGTCAGGTTTTAGGTTTCAACTCAGAAGTCCATTTAATGGTTTACATGGGATTTCTCTAATGTCTTCAATTGATGAAATAAACGCTGCTAGTGAAAAGGTTAGTTCCGATGTGTCATTGGGATATGAGGAGTGCCTAAAGACAGTTTAGAGGAAGAGTACGAGGCAGCCAATGACAGCATGACAACAGGTGTATTAATCGACAATTTTTGAAGTTGATTTATTCTGTTATTTTTTATCTTATAATGTGATGGGGGCATCTTGGATCACTCAGTGTAATTGCTATTGCTTAGCTTATAATGTAGTTTCTTGAAACTTGCAAATGCACAGAACAATATGGTTCCAAAGTTGTATTCCTTGTGGATAATCTATTATTGCATTCTGCCTTTATGTTTTGTCTTAGCTAGCTAGTGGCTATTGATTTTTTTACAACTGCATTAATGAAATCTACTTATATGTTTTGCCTGGAAAGAAAATGAACTTAGGAATTAGAACACAAAGAGTTCTTCACAATCATTAGTATTGCTGATTGAAGCAAGAAAGTATTTTTCTAGCTAGTCATTTAATCGCAATTTGAACTTATTACAATTTTATTGAACAATTAGCAATTTGTCATGGCATATTACTTCCTTTCTGGTCTATTTAGTGCTTGTTACTTTTGTTCCCAATCATACATTTAAGTAAAAAAAGTTACTTATTTTTTGAAGTAACTCTTAACTTATTGTAAACATATGTAACTTTCTTATTTCTAACTTTGAGAAATAAAATACTGTTTATTTATTTGTAAGTAAACTTTTTAAGCCTAGCCAAATGTTCTCTTAATGTGCAATGCAATATCCTTCTTGTAAGCTGCGTAGCTAGTTTTCATTTTGACATTTGGTAGTGTTTAGCTTAAAAATACTAATACATTTATCTTGAACGTGAATGCATTGTTTGTTGCTTGTAATTTCATCAGCATTTATTAGTGATTTCAATCTAGATGACATTCATATTGATGCATGTACTGTGTGATGGTCGCTAAAAATATTCGTGCCTTTGAATTACCTTCCTCATATTTAGTGATCCTAGCTAATTTGTTCTTGATTATACTGTCAAGATACGAGCCAT
>NW_019239244.1:0-1855 GCF_002742605.1 Olea europaea var. sylvestris
CGCGAAAAATGACGAAATTACACCCGGCGCTATTTCTGTTCCCGTTCAACCTGCCAACTTTGAGCCCATTCCGATACGGGGGCCCGATTTTTATTTCAGATCAAACAGCCAAATTTCAGCCAATTCCGAAACAGTCGAGAAAAATGATGAAATTGCCCCCGGCGCGATTTTTGTTTCCGATCAAACCGTTAAATTTGAGCCCATTCCGACACAGTCGAGAAAAATGACGAAATTGCCCCCGCCGCGATTTTTATTTCAGATCAAACTGCCAAATTTCAACCAATTCCGACACAGTCGAGAAAAATGACGAAATTGCCCCTGGCGCAGATTTTGTTTCAAGATCAACCAGTCAAATTTTAGCCAATTCCGACACAGTCGCGAAAAATGACGAAATTACACCCGGCGCGATTTTTTTTCCCGATCAACCTGTCAAATTTGAGCCCATTCCGACAAAGTCGAGAAAAATGACGAAATTGCCCCCGGCGCGATTTTTATTTTAGATCAAACTGCCAAATTTTAGCTAATTCCGATACAGTCGTGAAAAGTGACGAAATTGCCCCCGGCGCGATTTTTTTTCCCGATAAACCTGTCAAATTTGAGCCCATTCCGACACAGTCGAGAAAAATGACGAAATTGCCCACGACGCGATTTTTATTTAAGATCAAAATGCCAAATTTTAGCCAATTTCGATGCAGTCGAGAAAAATAACGAAATTGCCCCCGGCGCGGTTTTTGTTCCCGATAGACCTGTCAAATTTGAGCCCGTTCCGACACAGTAGAGAAAAATAACAAAATTGCCGCCGGCGCGATTTTTATTTCCGATCAAACTGCCAAATTTTGACCAATTCCGACATAGTCGAGAAAAATGACGAAATTGCCCCCGGCGCGATTTTTATTTCCGATCAACCAGTCAAATTTTAGCCAATTCCGACGCAGTCGCGAAAAATGACGAAATTACACCCGGCGCTATTTCTGTTCCCGATCAACCTGCCAAATTTGAGCCCATTCCGATACAGTCGAGAAAAATGACGAAATTGTCCCCGGGGCGATTTTTATTTCAGATCAAATTGCCATATTTCAGCCAAATCCGACACAGTCGAGAAAAATGACGAAATTGCCCCCGGCGCGGTTTTTGTTCCCGATCAACCTGTCAAATTTGAGCCCATTCCGACACAGTCGAGAAAAATGACGAAATTGCCGCCGGCGCGATTTTTCTTTCCGATCCAACTGCCAAATTTCAGTCAATTCCAACAAAGTCGAGAAAAATGACGAAATTGCCCCCGGAGCGATTTTTTTTTCCGATCAAACTGTCAAATTTGAGCCCATTCCGAAACAGTCGAGGAAAATGACAAAATTGCCCACGGCGCGATTTTTAATTCATATCAAACGGCTAAATTTCGGCCAATTCCGACACAGTCGAGAAAAATGACGAAATTGCCCCCGGCGCAGTTTTTGTTTTCGATCAACCAGTCAAATTTTAGCCAAATAAGACACAGTCGCGAAAAATGACGAAATTGCCCCCGGCGCGATTTTTCTTTCCGATAAAATCTCCAAATTTCAGCCAATTCCGACACAGTCGGGAAAAATGACGAAATTGCCCTCGGGGCGGTTTTTGTTTCCGATCAACCTTTCAAATTTGAGCCCATTCCGACACAGTCGAGAAAAATGACGAAATTGCCCCCGGCGCGATTTTTATTTCCGATCAACCAGTCAAATTTTAGCCAATTCCGACGCAGTCGCGAAAAATGACGAATTTACTCCCGGCGCTATTTCTGTTCCCGACCAACCTGCCAAATTTGAGCCCATTCCGATACAGTCGAAAAAAATGACGAAATTGCCCCCGGCGCGATTTTTAT
>NW_019239245.1:0-1855 GCF_002742605.1 Olea europaea var. sylvestris
GTCGGAATGTGCCAAAATTTGGTCGGTTGATCGGAAACGGCCCCAGAAATTGGACTCGGGGCACAGACCCGAATCACGAGATTTTAGTCAAATTCCTTCGTTTAGGCCTCCAACTAATTAATTTCCGTATTGATTATGTCTGGTTGAAGAAGTGTTGGACATAAAATTAAAAAAGAAAAACCGCGCCAGGGGCAATTTTGTCATTTGTCGCGAGGGTGTCGGAATGGGCCAAAATTTAGCAGGTTGATTGGAAACGGCCAGAAAAATTGGACTCGGGGCACAGACCCGGGATCATGGGATTTTAGCCAAGTTCTTTCGTTTATGCCTCTGAATAATTAATTTCCGTATTAATTATGTCAGGCTGAAGAAGTGTTGGACAAAAAATTATCAAAGAAAAACAGCACCAGGGGTAATTTCGTCATTTGTCGCGACGGTGTCGGAAGGGGCCGAAATTTACCAGGTTGATTGGAAACAGTACCAAAAATTGGACTAGGGGCACAGACCCAGGATCACGAGATTTTAGCCAAATTCCTTCGTTTAGGCCTCCAATAATTAATTTCTGTATTAATTATATCAGGTTGAGGATGTGTTGGATAGAAAATTAACAACGCAAAATTGCATCAGGGGAAATTTTTTCATTTGTCGCGACAACGTCGGAATGGGCTGAAATTTGGCAGTTTGATTGGAAATGGCCTAAGAAATTGGACTCGGGGCACAGACCCGGGATCACGGGATTTTATCCAAATTCCTTCGTTTAGGTCTCCGAATAATTAATTTTCCTATTAATTAGGTCAGGTTGAAGAAGTGTTGGACAAAAAATTAAGAAAAAAAATCGCACCAGGGGCCCTTTCGTCATTTGTCGCGATGGTGTCAGATTGGGTCGAAATTTGGCAGGTCGATTGGAAACGGTCCCAGGAATTAGGATCAGGGCACAGACCCAGGATCACGGGATTTTAGCCAAATTCCTTCGTTTAGGCCTCCAATAATTAATTTTCGTATTAATTATGTCAGGTTGAAGATGTGTTGGGCAGAAAAATAAAAACGTAACACTGTACCAAGGGCAATTTTGTCATTTGTCACGACAGTGTCGGAATGAGCCGAAATTTTGCAGGTTGATTGGAAACGGTCCCAGAAATTGGGCTCGGGGTACAGACCCGAGATCACGGGATTTTAGCCGAATTCCTTCATTTAGGGCTTCGAATATTTAATTTTCGTATTAATTATGTCAGGTTGAAGAAGTATTGCACAGAAAATTAACAAAGAAAAACCGCACCCTGGGCAAATTCGTCATTTGTCGCGATGGTGTCGGAATGGGCCGAAATTTGGCAGGTCATTTGGAAACGGCCCCAGAAATTGGAGTCGGGACATTGACCCGGGATCACGGGAATTTAGCCAAATTCCTTCGTTTAGGCCTTCGAATAATTAATTTTCGTATTAATTATGTCAGGTTAAAGATGTGTTGGACAGAAAATTAACGACGGAAAGCAGCACCGGGGGTAATTTTGTCATTTGTCGTGACAATGTCGGAATGGGCTGAAATTTGGCAGGTTGATTGGGAATGGCCTTAGAAATTGGACTTGGGGCATAGTTCCGTATTAATTACGTCAGGTTGAAGAAGTGTAGGATAGAAAATTAACAAAGATAAATCGCACTAGGGGCAATTTCGTCATTTGTCGCGACGGTGTTGGAATAGGCCGAAATTTGGCAGGTCGATTGAAAACGGCCAGAGAAATTGGAGTCGTGGCACAGACTCGGGATCACAAGATTTTAATCAAATTCCTTCGTTTAGGCCTCCGAATAATTAATTTTCGTATTAATTATGTCAGGTTGAAGATGTGTTGGACTGAAAATTAAC
>NW_019239246.1:0-1855 GCF_002742605.1 Olea europaea var. sylvestris
GGCAGGTTGATTGGAAACGGCCCGCGAAATTAGACTCGGGGCACAGACCCGGGACCATGGGATTTTAGCCAAATTCCTTCGTTTGGGCCTCCAAATAATTAATCTTCGTATTAATTATGTCAGATTGAAGAAGTGCTGGACAGAAAATTAACAAAGAAAAATCGCAACAGGGGTAATTTTGTTATTTGTCGTGACGATGTCGAAATGGACCGAAATTTGGCAGGTTGATTGGAAACGGCCCGCGAAATTGGACTCGGGGCACAGACCCGGGACCATGGGATTTTAGCCAAATTCCTTCGTTTGGGCCTCCGAATAATTAATTTTCGTATTAATTATGTCAGGTTGAAGAAGTGCTGGGAAGGAAATTAACAAAGAAAAGCCGTACCAGGGGCAATCTTGTCATTTGTCGCGACGGTGTTGGAATGGGCCGAAATTTGGTAGGTTAATTGGAAACGGCCCGCGAAATTGGAATCGGGGCACAGACTCGGGATCAAGGGATTTTAGCCAAATTCCTTCGTTTGGGTCTCCAAATAATTAATATCCTTATTTATTATGTCAGGTTAAAGATGTGTTGGACAGAAAATTAACAAAGCGAAACCCCACCAGGGGCAATTTTGTCATTTGTCGCGAAGGTATCTGAATGGGCCGAAATTTTGCAAGTTGATTGGACGGCTCGAGAAATTCGACTCGGGGCACAAACTCGGGATTACGGGATTTTAGCCAAATTCCTTCGTTTGGGCCTCCGAATAATTAATTTCCGTATTAATTATGTCAAGTTGTCGAAGTGCTGGACAGAAAATTAACAAAGAAAACAACACCACGGGCAATTTTGTCGTTTGTCGCGACGGTATCGGAATGGGCCGAAATTTGGCAGGTCGATTGGAAAAGGCCCGCGAAATTGGACTCGGGGCACAGACTCGGGATCACGGGATTTTAGCCCAATTCCTTCGTTTGGGCCTCCGAATAATTAATTTTCGTATTAATTATGTCAGGTTGAAGAAGTGCTGGACCGAAAATTAACAAAGAAAAATCGTAACAGGGGCAATTTTGTCATTTATCGCGATGGTGTCGGAATGGGCCAAAATTTGGCAGGTTGATTGGAAATGGCCCGCGAAATTGGACTCGGGGCACAGACTCGGGATCACGGGATTTTAGCCAAATTCCTTCGTTTGGGCCTCCGTATAATTAATTTTCGTATTAATTATGTCAGGTTGAAGAAGTGCTGGACAAAAAATTAACAAAGAAAAATCGTATCAAGGGCAATTTTGTCATTTTTCACGATGCTTTTGGAATGGGCCGAAATTTGGCAGGTTGATTGGAAACAGCCCCTGAAATTGGACTCGGGGCACAGACCTGGGATCGCGGGATTTTAGCCAAATTCCGTCATTTGGGCCTCCGAATAATTAATTTCCATATTAATTATGTCAGGTTGTCGAAGTGCTGGACAAAATATTAACGAAGAAAAACTGTACCTGGGGCAATTTTGACATTTGTTGCGACGATATCAGAATGGGCCAAATTTTGGCAGGTTGATTGTAAACGGCCTCGAAATTGGACTTGGGGCACAGACCCGGGATCACGGGACTTTAGCTAAATTCCTTCGTTTGGGCCTTCGAATAATTAATTTCCTTATTTATTATGTCAGGTTGAAGAAGTGTTGGACAGAAAATTAACAAAGCGAAACCGCACTAGGGGCTGTTTTGTCATTTGTCGCGACGGTATCGGAATGGGGCAAAATTTGGCAGGTTGATTGGAAACGGCCCGAGAAATTCGACTCGGGGCACAGACCCGGGATCACGGGATTTTAGCCAAATTCCTTCGTTTGGGCCTCCGAATAATTAATTTTCGTATTAAT
>NW_019239247.1:0-1855 GCF_002742605.1 Olea europaea var. sylvestris
CAAAACGATCGCTACATTTTCAAAAAGTGCTTATGGGCCCGAAACGGACACCGTGTGCATAAGTTACGCGCAATTCTTCGAACTCCGACAATCCAAGCGCTCCAAATATGCAAGTGCTCATTCTTTTGAAAAATGGACGAAGTCCCTCGTACGTCACGATGAAGTCCTGAGTTCAATCTAAAACGGTCGCTACATATCTGAACAGTGCTTATGTGCCCGAAACGGACGCAGTTTTCGATAGTTACGCTCAATTCTTCGAACGCCGACAATCCAATCGTTCCAATTATGGAAGTGCTAATTCTATCGAAAAATGGTTGAAATCCCTCATACATCACAACGAAGTTGTGAGTTCAATCCAAAACGGTCTCTACATTTCCAAAAAGTACTTATGGGTCGAAAACGGACCTCGTGAGCAAAAGTTACGCTCAATTCTTCGAACACCGACAATCCAAGTGCTCCAATTATGTAAGTTCTAATTCTATCGAAAAAGGACTGAAATCCCTCATACGTCACGACGAAGTTGTGAGTTCAATCCAAAACGGTCGCTACATTTCCAAAAAGTACTTATGGGCCGAAAACGGACCCCGTGAGCAAAAGTTACGCTCAATTCTTCGTACGCCGACTCTCCAAGCGTTCCAAATATGCAAGTGCTCATTCTTTTGAAAAATGGCCGAAAACCCTTGTACGTCATGATGATGTCCTGAGTTCATTCCAAAACGATCGCTACATTTCCATAAAGTACTTTTGGGCCCAAAACGGACACCGTGTGCATAAGTTACGCGCAATTCTTCCAATGCCGAAAATCCAAGCGCTCCAAATATGCAAGTGCTCATTCTTTTGAAAAATGGCCGAAGTTCCTCGTACGTCACGATGAAGTCGTGAGTTCAATCTAAATTGGTCGCTACATATCTGAAAAGTGCTTATGTGCCCAAAACGGACGCATTTTCAATAGTTACGCTCAATTCTTCGTACGCCGACTCTCCAAGCGTTCCAAATATGCAAGGGCTCATTCTTTCAAAAAATGGCTAAAATCCCTCATACATCACGATGAAGTTGTGAGTTCAATCCAAAACGGTCGCTACATTTCCAAAAAGTACTTATGGGCCGAAAATGGACCCCGTGAGCAACAGTTACACTCAATTCTTCGAACGCCGACAATCCAAGCGCTCCAATTATGCAAGTGCTAATTCTATCGACAAATGACCGAAATCCCTCATACATCACGATGAAGTTGTGAGTTCAATCCAAAATGGTCGCTACATTTCCAAAAAGTACTTATGGGCCGAAAACGGACACCGTGAGCAAAAGTTACGCTCAATTCTTCGAACGCCTACAATCCAAGCGCTCCAATTATGCAAGTGATAATTCTATCAAAAAATGATCGAAATCCCTCATACGTCACGACGAAGTTGTGAGTTCAATCCAAAACGGTCGCTACATTTCCAAAAAGTACTTATGGGCCGAAAACGGACACCGTGAGCAAAAGTTACGCTCAATTCTTCGTACGCCGACTCTCCAAGCGTTCCAAATATGCAAGTGCTCATTCTTTCAAAAAATGGCCAAAAACCCTTGTACGTCATGATGATGTCCTGAGTTCAATCCAAAATGATCGCTACATTTCCAAAAAGTACTTATGGGCCCAAAACGGACAACGTGTGCATAAGTTACGCTCAATTCTTCGAACTCCGACAATCCAAGCGCTCCAAATATGCAAGTGCCCATTCTTTCAAAAAAAAGTCGAAAACCCTTGTACGTCATGATGATGTCCTGAGTTCAATCCAAAAGGATCGCTGCATTTCCAAAAAGTACTTATGGGCCCAAAATGGACACCGTGTGCATAAGTTACGCGCAATTC
>NW_019239248.1:0-1855 GCF_002742605.1 Olea europaea var. sylvestris
GGCTCTATTCCAATCGAATTAGACTAGCAATTCACCGAAAATGATCAAACCCAAAGTGGTCATGAAATGGAAAACCACTTTTCATTGGGTCGATTCCAATCGAATTAGACTAGCAATTTGTCAAAAATGATCAAACCCAAAGTAATCATGAAATCGAAAACCATTTTTCATTGGCTCGATTCCAATCGAATTAGACTAACAATTCGTCGAAAACGATCAATCCAAAAGTTATCATGAAATAAAAAACCACTTTTCATTGGCTCGATTCCAATCGAATTAGACTGGCAACTCGCCAAACACGAACAAACCCGAAGATATCATGAAATCAAAACCACTTTTCATTAGCTCGATTCCAATCGAATTAGACTAGCATTACTCAAAAAACGAAAAAACCCGAAGTGATCATGGAATCAAAAATCACTTTTCATTGGCTCAATTCCAATCGAATTAGACTAGCAATTCGTCGAAAATGATCAAACCCAAAGTTATCATGAAATCAAAAGCTACTTTTCATTGGCTCGATTCCAATCGAATTAGACTAGCATTACTCAAAAAACGAACAAACTCGAAGTTATCATTAAATCAAAAACCACTTTTCATTGGGTCGATACCAATCGAATTAGACTAGCAATTCGTCGAAAATGATCAAACCCAAAGTTATCATGAAATCAAAAACCACTTTTCATTGGGTCGATACCAATCGAATTAGACTAGCAATTTGCCGAAAATGATCTAACCCAAAGTAATCGTGAAATCAAAAACCACTTTTCATTGGCTCGATTCCAATTGAATTAGACTAGCAATTTTTTGAAAACGATCAAACCCGATGTTAACGTTACATCGAAAGCCACTTTTCATTAGCTCGACTCCAATCGAATTAGACTAGCAATTCGTCGAAAATGATCAAACCCAAAGTTATCATGAAATAAAAAACCACGTTTCATTGGCTCGATCCCAATCTAATTAGACTAGCAATTAGCATAAAATGAACAAACCCGAAGTTATCATGAAATCAAAAACAACTTTTCACTGGCTCGATTCCAATCGAATTAAACTAGCAATTTTCCAAAGACGAACAAACCAAATGTTATCATGAAACTGAAAGCCACTTTTCATTTGCTCGATTCTAATCGAATAAGACTAGCAATTCGCAAAAATGAACAAACCTGAAGTTATCATGAAATCACAACCACTTTTCATTGGCTCGATTCCAATCGAATTAGACTAGCAATTCGTCAAAAACGACCAAACCAAAAGTTATCATGAAATCAAAAACCACTTTTCATTGGCTCGATTCCAATCGAATTAGACTAGCATTACTCAAAAAATGAACAAACCCGAAGTGATCATGAAATCAAAAACCGCTTTTCATTGGCTCGATTCGAATCAAATTAGACTAGTAATTAGCCTAAAATGAAAAAATCCGAAGTCATCATGAAATTAAAAACTACTTTTCTTTGGCTCGATTCCAATCGAATTAGGCTGGCATTTTGCAAAAAATGAATAAACCCGATGTTATCATGAAATCAAAAACAACGTTTCATTGGCTCGATCCCAATCGAATTAGACTAGCAATTAGCCGAAAACGAACAAACCCGAAGATATCATGAAATCAAAAACAACTTTTCACTGGCTCGATTCCAATCGAATTAGACTAGCGATTCGTCAAAAACTAACAAACCCGAAGTCATCATGAAATTAAAAACTACTTTTCTTTGGCTCGATTCCAATCGAATTAGACTGGCATTTTGCAAAAAATGAACAAACGCGACGTTATCATGAAATCAAAAACCACGTTTCATTGGCTCGATCCCAATCGAATTAGACTAGCAATTAGCCGAAAACGAACAAACCC
>NW_019239249.1:0-1855 GCF_002742605.1 Olea europaea var. sylvestris
ACTGCCAACTTGTCCTTCAGCGCTTTTAGGGCAGTCTCTTCCTTTGCTTTGTCATTGCATTCCTTATTGAAAGCCATCAGTCTGACTTTGAAGGCCTGAATATCTGCCATTTGCTTTTGCAACTCAGAATCCATTTAAGATTCCTTGATTATTCTTTTGCCAATCACTGGCTCTTCCAGGGCCACTATATTTGGCATCATCTGTTTGAACATCTCAGTGAGTGCGTCCACTGAGAATGGCTCTTCACTTTGCGCGATAACTTGAGTTTCTTCCCCGTCTTGTACCACCCTGACAGGTCCATAGTTTCCTTCGTACATGAATTTTTCCACCGAGTTTGCTTCCGCGACAAAAGGCCTATGATCAGCCTGTACCACCTCTGCTTCGCCTATGTCATTCCAAAAAATCAGGCATTAATGGAGCGATGAGGGTATACAGCGGCTTCCGTGTATCCAATCTCTTCCTAGGAGCACATTGTAACTAGTAGGGCCATCTATTACAAAAAAGACAGTGGTCCTAGTAGTCGTACCTATAGTTATGTCTAAAGGCATAACTCCCTTAGCTGAAGTTGCTCCTCCATTGAAGCTAGTGAGGATGGCTTCTGTAGGAATCATATCACCCTCTGTCTTTGCGAACTTTCTCATCATCCTGGATGGAATGGTGTTTATAGCCGCTCCATTATCGACAAGCACCTTTGCCACTGGGACGCCTTTAACTAGAGCTTTAACGTATAACGGCCTCAGGTGTTTTGTCAATTTCATGGCTAGCCGTTTAAAAACAACCTTTTCGATAGCCTCTATTTCTACTTCTTGCTTGTTTTCTGTCGAATTATCCCCCTGTGATAGGTCGACGTGTAGTATGTCACGCTGATCCTCTGTCTCCCGAATTTCCTTCTTACTTCTTTCTAATGCTTCCTCATCAGTTATCCAACCTGTGGGAGGGGGCATTATCTTTGGAGGTGACCCATACTTTTCAGAGCGAGGTACTCTCTTATTCCTTTTGGGTGTCCCGTATAGTACGTAGAAGTCGAAAGGACGCCCAGATGGCTCCCCCAACAAGTCTACTTCTCGAACTCCCTCTTGGTGTAGTTGCTTAAACGAAGTGTTGCGCGATACTCCCCTCTTTTTCCTTTCTGCTTCTAAGTCGATTTCTTCTTCAATGTCTGTCATCCCATCGTCCTCTTCATCGTTGTAGGCCTCTCCAGAAGTCTGGCCTTCTTTACATACCAGCATGCAGGCTTCTCCTTCGTTGTCCTCCCTCTCTTCTTCCTTTTCTTTATTCTTGAATTCATTGGCCAGTAGGTAATTATTGGCCACGACAGGAGGCAACGTACCGAATTGGATAGCAAGGGGCTGATCTGGATCTTCTTCATCCTTTTTGTCCCTCTCAAACCTTGACCTCCCAGAAGAGGTTTCTGGCAGTTCCTTCATTGATTCATCTGTACCAGTCTCTTTACTACTTTTGAGGACGTTCTGATTGGCTACCTTGAGTAATAGAGGCGCTTTAGGATGTGACATTCCTTGTTGCTGCCTCATCATCCGTCCGTAGTTTCGCTGGAAACGCCTTTGCTGGGTCCTAGTCATCTAATCGAAGGGTATTGCCCTTCCTGCCCTGTATTGGAATGAATGTCATACATTTGGCCGACAAGGTTGCGGCCTAAATGTTCTTCCAGTATCTGCTGGTCTGAACTGCCTTTCGAAAGGTGGTCCTCTATAAAATGATGTATCTCGTCCTCTGCCAGGCTGAATGTTTGGGAAGAAGGCAGGGCGATTAGCATGCTGCCATGTCCCTGGTTTCTCCGTGTCTCCATTTACTTCCCTTTTACACCTTGCACACAGGACATTTTCGTCCTTTTTTG
>NW_019239250.1:0-1855 GCF_002742605.1 Olea europaea var. sylvestris
AAAAGTGGAGTGACAAAGTGTGTTGGCAAAATTTGGACCCTTAATTTCAAATGATTTAAAAATCTATTTTTGAAATTATTGGTATAGATTTGATTTTGTAACCTAACTTTGTAAACTCCTTTTGTCATTGTAGCATAACTCAACATATTTTGCTTCTCAGCTTTTCAAATCTCGAGACAACCCCCTGGTTGTCCAGGGGGTATGTGGTGCAACAGAATGTCACACGAGCATATTTTGCTTCTCAGCTTTTCAAGTCTTGATACAACCAGGGGGTATGTGGTGCTCCCCAATCTGAGCACCGCAAGACAACCAGGGAGTTGTCCAAGGGGTTTAAGCCATCGAGTAATTGCCTTATGGTCTATGCATTGACTAAAAATAATAAAAATAAAAAGTCGAATAGAGAGTTGAACCTTTGGTCAAAAATATTTTAAAAACATAATTGTTTGGAAAGCAACCCGATAAAATTAGTTCTGCTTAACACAATTCCAAACTCATCTTACGGCAGGATTAATTTTTCAAGCTTTTAACATGTGACGAGATCAAATTCTTGGCTCAAAAACTAAGAAAGCAAGACCAAATTTCAGATTAGTTTCAAGAACACTCTTTTCAAAGGAGTAATATTGTTCTCTTTTTTTACACTTAAAAGGAAAACTATCCCTATAATAATTCAAGAGCCTCGGCTAAAGTTGCAAAAATAAGAGTTTGAATACACGTTCTTGAGTGTGGGACTCTGGTTGATTTAGCCCAAGCCTTTCCCCTCCCCACACCCTCCAAAATCCTGATGGAGAAAGAAGAAAAAATGAAGAATTTTTTTCCTTTCTTTTGAGAAGACTTATCTTGTATCGAAGGTTTTTTGTGTTATACACCACATTAAGAAAGACCAACCTCCCATATCAGTTATGGAGTTGAGAGCCACCTTTGTTGCTTCTTTTTTTCTCCTAGGGTTACGCTAAGATATATTAATATTTTCATTCAACCTATATTTCCCCTTTTCTATCGTATAGATGCCTGTTCATTCCTCAAAAGTTTACATTTCATTCTAGGACCAATTGGGAGGCTGAGTTCCCATTTACTGAACTTACTATGGGCTTTTTTTCCCAATTCCCAAGATAAAGTAAGAAAGGTAAGAGTGGGCCCACTTTTGCCCTACTTGGATTGGCATGGTTGTCCTCCTTTACTGGTGAAAACTCAGTCTTTTCTTGTTCCCTTTCGAACCATTTCTATTGTTGGGAAAGATTTAGAAAATCCTTCCTAAGCCATTTTTTCTTGAACGCACGATCTTCTCTGTCCCTTGATTTTTTAATTTGTAAGAATCCCCACTTTTTTCTTTGCCGCCACTACTAATTTTGAGAATATTTCCAACCAAGAAAGGCATGAGAGTCTTTGGGTATGGAAAGTTTCACACTCTTTTCAATCCTCTACCCAAGGTTCATTCACATAAAGTTTTTTTGTTATTGTGATAGGTGAATTCTTAAGATAAGAATGAACGCTCCAACCAAGCAGTCAGCATTTGCTTTCGATTATTCGATTAGCACGGGTCGAAGGCAAGAGGTTCATTGCAAGTCCCTCCTCACCTGGTCGTGTATGTACTCGAGATGCATAGTGTTGAAGATTTGTTGTTCAAAATCAACAATTAAAGTGTACGGAACGAAAAATGGGAGTTAGGCTAAAAATTGGGCCCTAGTTACTACCATGCGACTGCATGGTTATCTTGGCCATGCGACCTCGGCGGGTTTGAACCATGCGACCGCATGGATTTTTATCATGCGGTCGCATGGTACAATCTTTTTAACCGTTGGAAGCCATTTTCTCCAGTTGAAAATTTAAATTTGGTGACTTTCGACTTATAGTTTCG
>NW_019239251.1:0-1855 GCF_002742605.1 Olea europaea var. sylvestris
TTCCGACACAGTCGCGAAAAATGACGAAATTACACCCGGCGCCATTTTTGTTCCCGATCAACCTGTCAAATTTGAGCCCATTCAATCACAGTCGAGAAAAATGACGAAATTGCCGCCGGCGGGATTTTTATTTCCGATCAAACATCCAAATTTCAGCCAATTCCGACACAGTCGAGAAAAATGACGAAATTGCCCCCGACGCGGTTTTTGTTTCCGATCAACCAGTCAAATTTTTGCCAATTCCGACACAGTGGCGAAAAATGATGAAATCACACCCGGCGCGGTTTTTGTTCCCGATAAACATGTCAAATTTAAGCCCATTCCGACACAGTCGAGAAAAATGACGAAATTGCCCCCGGCGGGATTTTTATTTTGGATCAAACTGCCAAATTTCAGCCAATTCCGACACAGTGGAGAAAAATGACGAAATTGCCCCGGCGCGGTTTTTGTTCCCCATAAACCTGTCAAATTTTAGCCCATTCCGACACATTCGAAAAAATGACGAAATTGCCGCGGCGCGATTTTTATTTCCGATCAAACTGCCAAATTTCAGCCAATTTCGACACAGTCGAGAAGAATGACGAAATTGCCCCCGGCGCGATTTTTGTTTCCGATCAACCAGTCAAATTTTAGCCAATTCCAACACAGTCGCAAAAAATGACGAAATTACACCCGGCGCGATTTTTGTTCCCGTTTAACCTTTCAAATTTGAGCCCATTCCGACACAGCCGAGAAAAATGACAAAATTGCCGCCGGCGTGATTTTTATTTCCGATCAAACTGCCAAATTTCAGACAATTCCGACACCGTCGAGAAAAATGACGAAGTGGCCCTTGGCGCGATTTTTGTTTCCGATCAAACTGTCAAATTTGAGCCCATTCCGACATAGTCGAGAAAAATGACGAAGTGGCCCTTGGCGCGATTTTTGCTTCCTATCAACATGTCAAATTTTAGCCGATTCCGACACAGTCGCGAAAAATGACGAAATTGCCCCCGGCGCGATTTTTATTTCAGATCAAACTGCCAAATTTCAGCCAATTCCGACACAGTCGGGAAAAATGACGAAATTGCCCCCGGCGCGGTTTTTGTTTCCGATCTACCAGTAAAATTTTAGCCAATTCCGACACAGTCGCGAAAAATGACGAAATTTCACCCGGCGCGGTCTTTGTTCCCGATCAACCTGTCAAGTTTGAGCCCATTCCGACACAGTCGAGAAAAATGACGAAATTGCCCCCGGCGCGATTTTTATTTCAGATCAAACTGCTAAATTTCAACCAATTCCGACACAGCCGAGAAAAATGATGAAATTGCCCCCGGCGCGATTTTTGTTCCCGATCAACCTGTCAAATTTGAGCCCATTCCGACACAGTCGAGAAAAATGAAGAAATTGCCCACAGCGCGATTTTTATTTTAGATAAAACTGCCAAATTTCAGCCAATTCCGACACAGTCGAGAAAAATGACGAAATTGCCCCCGGCGCGGTTTTTGTTTCCTATCAACAAGTCAAATTTTAGCCAATTCCGACTCATTCGCGAAAAATGACGAAATCACACCCGGCGCGGTTTTTGTTCCCGATAAACCGGTCAAATTTAAGCCCATTCCGACATAGTCGAGAAAAATGAAGAAATTGCCCCCGGCGCGGTTTTTGTTTCCGATCAACCAGTTAAATTTTAGCCAATTCCGATACAGTCGCGAAAAATGACGAAATTTCCTCCGGCGCGATTTTTATTTCAGATCAAACTGCCAAATTTCAGCCAATTTAGACACAGTCGAGAAAAATGACGAAATCACCCCCGGCGCGGTTTTTGTTTCCTATCAACAAGTCAAATATTGGCCAATTCCGACACAGTCGTGAA
>NW_019239252.1:0-1855 GCF_002742605.1 Olea europaea var. sylvestris
TTATCATGAAATCAAAAACCAGTCATGAAACTAAAAACCAGATTTCGTTGTCTCGATTCCAATCGAATTAGACTCGCAAATAGGCGAAATCGAACAAACCCGAAGTTATCATGAAATCAAAAACCACTTTTCATTAGCTCGATTCCAATCGAATTAGACATGCAATCCGCCAAAAACAAACAAACCCGAAGTCATCATTGAATCAAAAACTACTTTTCATTGGCTCGATTCCAATCGAATAAGACTGGCATTTCGCAAGAAATGAACAAACTCGAAGTTATCTGGAAATCGAAAACCGCTTTTCAATGGCTCGATTCCAATCGAATAAGACTAGCAATTGGCCGAAAACAAACAAACCCAAAGTTATCAGAAAATCAAAAACCACTTCTCATTGGCTCGATTCCAATCAAATTAGACTAGCAATTTTTCGAAAACGAGCAAACCCGAAGTTATCATGAAATCGAAAGCCACTTTTCATTAGCTCGATTCCAATCAAATTAGACTAGCAATTTTTCAAAAACGAGCAAACCCGAAGTTATCTTGAAATCGAAAGCCACTTTTCATTGGCTCGATTCCAATCAAATTAGACTAGCAATTCGTCGAAAATGATCAAACCCAAAGTTATCATGAAATCAAAACCCACTTTTCATTGGCTCGATTCCAATCGAATTAGACTAGCATTTCGTAAAAAATGAAAAAAGCCGAAGTTATCATAAAATCAAAAACTACTTTTCATTAGCTCGATTCCAATCGAATTAGACTAGCAATTCGCTAAAAATGAACAACCCCGAAGTTATCATGAAATCAAAAACTACTTATCATTGGCTCGATTCCAATCGAATTAGACTAGCAATTCGTCGAAAATGAGCAAACCCGAAGTTATCATGAAATCAAAAACCACTTTTCATTGGCTAGATTCCAATCGAATTATGAATTCAAAAACCACTTTTCATTTGCTCGATTCCAATTGAATTAGACTAGCAATTTGCCGAAAAAAATCAAACCCGAAGTTATCTTGAAATCGAAAACCACTTTTCATTCGCTCGATTGCAATGGAATTAGACTGGCAATTCGGTAAAAATGAACAAACCCGAAGTTATCATGAAATCAAAAACCACTTTTCATTGGCTCGATTCCAATTGAATTAGACTAGCAATTCACCAAAAACAAACAAACCCAAAGTCATCATTAAATCAAAAACTACTTTTCATTGACTCGATTCCAATCGAATTAGACTGGCATTTCGTAAAAAATGAACAAACTCAACGTTATCATGAAATCAAAAACCACTTTTGATTGGCTCGATTCCAATCGACCTAGACGAGCAATTCGTCGAAAACGAACAAACCCGAAGTTATCTTTAAATCAAAAAGCACTTTTCATCGGTTCGATTACAATCGAATTAGACTAGCAATTTACCAAAGACAAACAATCCCGATGTTATCATGGAACCAAAAACCACTTTTCATTGGCTCGTTCCAATCGAGTTAGACTAGCGATTTCCGAAAATGATCAAATTCGAAGTTATCATGAAATCAAAACCACTTTTCATTGGCTCAATTCCAATCGACTTAGACTAGCAGTTCGTCGAAAACAATCAAACCCGAAGTTATCATGAAATCAAAAACCACTTTTCATTGGCTTGATTCCAATCGAATTAGACTAGCAATTCACGAAAAATGAACAAACCCGAAGTTATCATGAAATAAAAAATCACTTTTCCTGGGCTAGATTCCAATCGATTTATGAATTCAAAGACCACTTTTTCATTTGCTCGATTCCAATAGAATTAGACTAGCAATTTGCCGAAAAAAATCAAACCCGAAGTTATCTTGAAATCGAAAACCACTTTTCA
>NW_019239253.1:0-113073 GCF_002742605.1 Olea europaea var. sylvestris
TTAGTAACATGAAAAGAAACAAACTAAATGTTTAATATCTTTTTCCTTTCATCGATTCACTTAGCAGTCCGCATCACCATTCCACTACAATTTCAATCGACCCGAATTAACATCTAAAAATTTGTAAGAGTGAGTATTCGAAAACATTTAGTAAGATCGTGCAGTTTTCATACACAAATATATAACAAATAAGATCTATACTTCAAACTACTCTGCTCTTATGGAACATATTAGTAACCAAGTGACACACCCATCTTAGATCATCTTATTATCTCGTAGGATTTTATCTCTCTTTTTATAGAATCCGAAGATCCACTGACAATTCATATATATTTAATTGAATATAAAAATATAAGGAAACGAAAACACTTGCACAGAGGTATCTTATCTCATTAAATAAAATGAACTATCGAACAAAATATGAATGCACGTGCCCAAAATCTTTTCTATACTTTAGTGAATAATGGTTGCAGATTGGCTTCTTGTCTTCTAATTCCCAAAAGTATCATCTCTCCCTCTCACGTATGTGTATACATTTTTTGGTGTGGTGAAATATGAGACTCTTGTATAGTATTTATAGTAATAAAAGTGTTTGAGTTATTATAGAAAACGTGTATCACCTATTGGATAAAATTAAGTTTGAGTATTTGGATTATATTTCACTGACAAATTCATAGTCATCCAAATAGAACACTTGGACAATGCTATCACATCAAGCCTATTGGAGTTTGAATTGACTAATTATTTTAATAAAATAAGATAGAATATAATGGAAAAAAATTGTAGTTGTCGCCACTCAAGCATGGTACCAACTACCTAACTAATTAACAAATCTTAATAAAGACAATTTCTTTAAATTTTAATGTTTTTGGCGTAACTGATTCAAATTAACTTTTTCTCGAGCCAAAGATTTCTAATCAATTATGATCTTCGAAATGAGTCCAATATCAATATACCAAATTTTGTTCTATGATCATCTAATTATTAAATCTAACTAAAATGGAAATTAAAAGTCCTATTTCATGTTAGTCCCCAACTTTTAAAGATATAACAATTTGTTTTATTATTATTATTATCATCATCAAGTGCTACAATCCACAAAAGTAAAATTACCTTGGGAGGTACAATTAAGGGTGCATTTGATTGCGATTACAGAAAGAAAATAAAATTTAGGCAATTCAATTGTCCAGAACTTATTTGTATGGAAATTATTAATTAAATGTGTTTGGTTAATTTAGTTCTCAATCTAGAAAATATTATAACTGTCTATTTTTTATTGGTGGGTAGATGATAAATAATGGATTAGAAAATAAAATCTTACTCCCCATAAAAAAATATTTTCTTTGATTTTGAGCAAAATATGGTCACGTGATCAAAAGTAAAAAAATATTTTTCATGGAAAAATGTCAATTAAACAGCACAAAAGTAAAAAATTTGAGTAGAAAAAAATATATTTTTCATGAAAAAAGATTGGCAATTAAACGCACCCTGACAATAACAACGAATGTCATTTTAGCAAAACAATTACGAATTTGACAATTTGTTGGTAAATTATGCACATTTTGTAGGACTTATAATTTATTATTACTTATTATCTATACATTTTGTAGTATCCACAACTTATAAGTAATAACAAATAAGCTATAAGTTGTATGACTCTTGGTGGAACATATGGTTATACATGTCGATAATTGTACTTGTATTTTAGCAATTTTTGTAGGGTTTAACAAAAGGGAATGAAGATTTGCCCTATTTGGTTTGGATAAATTTAATTTTTTTAGTAAATTTTAATAAAAGTTAGTAAAATATATGGTTTAAAATTTGATAAAAGTTATGTATCTCATGAAATATACAAGTGAAAATAGGAAAATTAAGTTTTAATTAATGTTATTGTATTTTTAAAGGAGATTTGACAGTTATTGAAAATAGAATGATATTTATTTGTCAGGGCAATATCAAATTTTAAAGTTAAGGTATTTGTAATGCAAATTCTATATGATTTTCTGCTTTTTTTCAATAAAAGAACGATTAGGAGCCCGTTTGAGCCTCATTAAAGGGCTAAAGATGCAATTTTGAATAGTAGATTGATGAAAAATATGTAATTAAAGAGCAAGAAAAAGCTTTAGGTCTATATATAATACTATTTTATTGAGAATTGTGTTATTGAAGTAAAAAGAGAGAAAAATGTATTTTTAAAATAATGAAGATCAAACAAGGGCTAGATATAGAGACCCATCCCATCGTTTTTTAAAATTACAGAGTCATTATTGAGATTTGTTTTCTATAATATAATTATGAATTTTAAAATTCTTTACAAATAATGTATGCTAAGGTTGTGAATTCATAAAAGAAATGGTTAAAATTGAAAGTTGACACTTGATCGATTGAAAAGCTAGTAAAATTTAGGGATAATTGTAGCAGAGGTCCCAAATGTTTTAAAGAGTTGTAGACTTTTTTATAACATTTCATTCGCCGCAGTCGTCATTTCCAACCTTTTGAAATATTGCGGTTGAAGCCGCAATAGACGGATTTCATCCAAATGTCTATTAGTTTACTAAGAAATTGAGTTTGATCGCCTTTTTTAATAAATGATAAAATAGTAACTTTCCATTTAATAAGATAAGTTGAAAATAAAATAAGAAAAAGAAAAAAATAATAATAATAATAAAAACTGTAGAATAAATTTTTATCTTTGGTATTTATGTAAATTTGGCATGAAATACTATATGGCCTTCGGCTCGAATTATATGTTAAATCCTTCGGGATGGATCGTCAGGTCAAGAAAAGAAGTTAAATCCTATGGGATGGACCTTTGTGTCAATAATATATAAATCCTAGGGAATGTAGGAATTCTTATGAAATTTCTTGAACGATTGGATGTTTCGACCAGTATGCTCTAAATCTAAGAAATGTCGGTGTGCCATGTCATGTCAGTTTTATATTTATATCATGTGAATAAGAATGTGTTCGTATTCTTATTGAGTGTTTTCAAAATACTCACTCTTACAATATTTTCAGATGAGAACGGGTCGTGTGGACACGTGGAAGATTGACAGAGTGATATTAATGGGGTCGTCAAGTAAATTTTCTAGAAAGATAATTGTCCACTTTTATTTGAAGAATATCGCATGCATATTATTTAATATGTTGTTCAAGCATTTGATATGTTATGTTAAATTTTAAATTAATAATTTAAAATCAAGTATTTTCGATATATTTCCGCTTAAATTAGATAGAGAAAAGTTTTGGTAGCACCTCTAGCTTATTTTAATTTAAAAATAATATAATAATATGAAAAAAAGAGTTCGGGATGTTATAGCTTACTTTGTGGCTGTGAGATTGACAGTAGCCTTTTTGTGATCTCCTTACTCGACGAGGTCGAGTTTTTCTCCCATTTTGGGAGAGTTGATGTGGACATCATTCTCATCAGACCATTTGTTGGGCCCTTTACCTTCTATTTATTAAATTTAGACTTTATGTTTCATTGGGCTTGTATATGGGTTGGCTCAAGCCCAAGTTTATTATTTTGTTATTTATGATTGTAATTTGGATTGAAAGATCAGTTTGATGAATGAAATATATTTTGTGATCACGTCTCTCTTCTCTCTCCCAGTTTCCCCTCTCTTCTCCTCTCACCTCCTCCTCCTTCTTCCTCTTCCTCCTGATTATTTCTACATCATGGACTTTCATATAAGAAGTGCAAAATTCCTTGTATATTGTTAGCTAAAACTTGCAGTTGTTGCAAGAAACTGTGCATTTTAAAGGCCCTACATTTTTTTTTCATATTAAGTTGTGCCACTCTGTTTATTTACTTCGAGGATTTGCATTATGGCTCTTGAAGCTGATGAAAGTTTTTTATGTCTTTTTTAATTGGTTAAGAGTCAATCTGGCACAAAAGAACCTGCAGGTGGAAATAGTAGTCATCCAGTAAATCATTCTGACATTGGTGGGATATCTGAGCTTGAGCAACTGTTAAAGCAGAAGACATTCACCGGGTAAGGCTCTGGAAAATTGTCACCGGTCATGAACAGGTTGCTTGCATGTTTACATGCAAGATGTCTATATTGAGAGCCGAATGCTCTAGACAGCTGAAGATTTTGCCAGGGTTTCCTTTAATATAAAAGTTGAGACCCTTTTCTATGTTCATGTTCAAAATTTCAAATCTGGAGCAACTGAGCTTAGCCTTTAGCATAAGCCTCTGAAAATCGATTTGCAAGTCTTCAAGGCATTGGATGTGTGGTGTTTAAACCTTGAGTGGTGTACGCCTTAAGCATATGCCTCAATTAACTCCTTAAATCACTAGGGCACCATTTGATTGGCAAAACATTTCCATGGAAAATAGAATTTGGGTGGCATTTTCCAACTTTGGTGTGTTTGATAGGGGTTTATATTTCATGAAATAGAAATTCTTGGATTTCTTGGGAGCTGCACTATTCTTCATTTTGTGGAAATATGGTGGGAATTGATTTTCCCGGTTACATTTTTTTTCCTTTTTTTTTTTTAAAAATAAATTCTAAGAATTATTGTAAAAAATATTTTCCTTCAATTTACAATTTTTATATAAAAAAAGTCAAATGAATACCAAAAGATAGATGATTTTCTTGAATTTATTTTATTATTATTATTTTTTTATTTTTTTTTTGCAATGGAAACAAATTTCAACCCTAATACCAGTAAATTCATCCCCTAAAAAACACTTATATATAACATTTTTCACGTGAAGAATTATATCAATCAAACACAATAACTTATAATTCCTAGGAAAATAATTTCTAGATAATTCAATTTCCTGGAATTTGTTTTCTTTCCACCCAAATTTCATCTTTGCAACCAAACGGACCCTAGGTGTAATTTCTTTCACAGTGGTAACTTTGCCTTTCAAGATCTAACGAGATTACATGTTTTTGGGTTACTATCCAATTCCTTTTTTCTAGGGAATCCTCTTTTTGCTTTCTTTTACATGCAAAATCTTAAATGAATTCCTCGAAAGGATATTTTGATGTACATGTCAGGGTGAATGTTTAACTAAGTATGCTATCTTAAGGTCCTGAAGTTTGTATTTCTGTTGAGCTTGAGTCATTAATCATTGATGCAGATCTGAGATTGAACACCTCGTGGAACTATTACATTCACGAGCTGAAGAAGTGCTGGCAGGCGAAAGAACTCAAGAAGCATTACCAGAGCTAGCATCCAGTTTAGGAAGGCATCGACAGTTCTCGAGTAGTCCATTGGAAGAAGATAGAAATGAGAGGGGTAGATATCATGGAGTCAATACTACTATATCCAATTCGAGAGTACGATAGTATACTTATTTTACATGCACAATACTTGTATCATTTGTTAATTTGTATGCAATATTTTCTTGTAGCATCTGCATTAAGATAAGGTACCAGAAGAGTTTTCATTGATATTTATTTGGAAGAAATATTTCCAGGTCCTTGAGGATGATATTGCTTCTCCAGCTGAACTTGCAAAAGCTTACATGGGCAGTGGGCCTTCAAAGATATCGCCTTCAAAGTTGGTGATGCGGGGTCAAATTGGTAGGGATGATGCTAGATTGCTTGGCAATGTTCCGTTTACTCCAAAATCACCTTTCATGTCATCGACAACCAGAGTTGCTGTTAACGTTGGGGTTCCAGAGAATAGTTTTATAACCCCAAGATCTCGAGGCAGATCAGCAATTTACAACATGGCTCGTACTCCATGTCCCAGAGTTAACCCAACAGCCATTCTCAAGGTTCAATTATGTCATTAAATATATGTGTAGTAAATGCTTGCTGTTTCTGGAGTTCAAAATATACCATATTAATGGATGCACATATTATATATATTGGTTAATTTTCATTCAATTCAACTGCAAATATCCTTTCTCAGGGTTATCTTTTTGGTAGTAGCAGTGGATCCCTGGTGTCTGGCACTGTTACCCAAAGCATGCCTATTTCATTTGGATCATCTTTACCATCTTCCAGTATCACTAACAATACATCATTTGCATCTTCATCGGCCAATTCCCGAGTGCCCAGTACAATCATTAATTTTGGTTTCTGTTCTGCCGCTTCCTCATCTAAAAGCAATGCAGCTGGCCTTGGCAGTGGGCCAACAGCCAGTGTATTCAATTTCGGTGTGAGTTCTGCTGTTGCTTCAGATGTTGGCGCCATTAGCTCCAACAGTGGTGCCACTCTTGGACTATATAGTTTTGGTCTCGGTTCTTCCTCCTTCTCTGCCAATGTAGTTGGCTCTAGCAGTGGTGCCACTCCTAGTATATTCAGCTTTGGTAGCAGTTCTGCAGCTTCAACATCGGGAATCAATGCCGCTAGCTCCTTCAGCAGTGGTACTTCTGATATATTCAGTTTTGGTGCAAGTTCATCGGCTTCCTCTTCAGCAACCAACTCCGTTAGCTCTAGCAATCCTACTATCAACTTATTTGGTTCGAGTTGGCAGAGTCCCAAGTCTCCTATTCTTGGTTCTACTTTTACTTCTCTTTCCTCATCTGAAACTAGCAATTCTACTATCAACTTATTTGGTTCGAGTTGGCAGAGTCCCAAGTCTCCTATTCTTGGTTCTACTTTTACTTCTCTTTCCTCATCTGAAACTAGCAATTCTACTATCAACTTATTTGGTTCGAGTTGGCAGAGTCCCAAGTCTCCTATTCTTGGTTCTACTTTTACTTCTCTTTCCTCATCTGAAACTAGCAATTCTACTATCAACTTATTTGGTTCGAGTTGGCAGAGTCCCAAGTCTCCTATTCTTGGTTCTACTTTTACTTCTCTTTCCTCATCTGAAACTAGCAATTCTACTATCAACTTATTTGGTTCGAGTTGGCAGAGTCCCAAGTCTCCTATTCTTGGTTCTACTTTTACTTCTCTTTCCTCATCTGAAAGCAATGCAGCTGGCCTTGGCAGTGGGCCAACAGCCAGTGTATTCAATTTTGGTGTGAGTTCTGCTGCTGCTTCAGATGTTGGCGCCATTAGCTCCAACAGCGGTGTCACTCTTGGACTATATAGTTTTGGTCTCAGTTCTTCCTCCTCCTCTGCCAATGTAGTTGGCTCTACCAGTGGTGCCACTCCTAGTATATTCAGCTTTGGTAGCAGTTCTGCAGCTTCAACATCGGGAATCAATGCTGCTAGCTCCTTCAGCAGTGGTACTTCTGGTATATTCAGTTTTGGTGCAAGTTCATCGGCTTCCTCTTCAGCAACCAACTCCGTTAGCTCTAGCAATCGTACTACTAACTTATTTGGTCAGCCAACCGTCTCACCTTCTCCCCCTGGCTTCATGTTTGGGTCAACAGTGCCATCTTCTGTTCCTTTATTTGGTCAACCAACCTTCTCACCTTCTCCCTCTGACTTCATACTTGGGTCAACAGTGCCAGCGCAACCTAATTCCTTTCAATTTGCTGGCCAGCAACATCAAGTTGCTCCACAGAGCCCTTCTCCATTTCAGGCATCAGCTAGAACAGAATTCAATACGAGTGGGAGCTTCTCATTGAGAAGTGGTGGTGGTGACAAGTTAGGGCGAAAATATGTGAAAGCTAATGGAAGTAAGAACCAGAAGAAGTAAAGACGGTGAATGGTATAGCTGTTGTATCCTTCATTGAATTTCCGCCCTTTTTTAAAGCAAATATTCTGTAGGCACAGTTTCATCAATTTTGTACCGTGTTAAAAATTGCAATGTACGAGGAGGCGACACTGGGTAACGGGATTGTGTTATTGATGGCGCTTGTGTATTTCTATGTAACATGAAGGAATTGTTCATAAATCTTTCCAAGGAAGCATGTTAAGTTCCATTTCACTATCTTAGCTGTTGTCTTCATCAGCAGATTATCACCCTTGCAGCTTTTGTACATACAAGTCTCCCAGTCGATCCTCTTGTATCTTTTATTTGCAGGGAGAGCCTTTTGTGTTGTAAATGTACTGTTTGTAGACCTTCTTGCTATTGTTGTGCAGTGTTAATCTATAGGTTGTCCAGATTTGTTGTCTTCTGTGTTTAGTTTTTGTTTATGTCGGACTCAAATTTTGTAGTGCTTTTCAGATGAATGCTGGATAAGGATGATTAATTATTTTTGCTTTTTTATTCCTAAGGGATGTTTGTGAATACAAGAAATGCAGCACAATCTTTTAGTAATGATCATTTTGAGAATAAAAAAAATTGAATGAAAGCATGGAGCTTGGTTGAGCTTTAAAAAGTTAGCCCCTATTTGGTATAGCTTAAAATCAAAATTTTAATTTGAGTTAAATTCAACAATTAATCTTAATCACATAGTTTATGCGATCCACAAATTTTCAATCACATATTTCATAAATTTTTATCAAAATCTATTAAGAATCTAATTTTAATATCTATCTGAAAAGGGCTTAATATGTACTTTTTGGATGCATGGTAAAATGACATGGGTTAGTTGTGTGGCGCCAATGAGCAAGAACTATAGTTAAAAAGAAGGATAAAGGATGAAATTAACATTATTCAAAAGTTTAAGGACTAAATTAATGATATTAAAAACTTGGAAGGGTGGAATTAACATTATTAAATAGTATGAGGATGAAATTAACTATAGAGAAAAGTTTATGGATGGAATTAATATTATTTAGAAGTTGAAGGATGAAATTGAAGATATTGAAAATTTGAAGGTAGATATAACATTATTAGATAGTTTGAGGATGAAATAAACATCGCTAAAATGTTGTTGGATTAAATTGATAATCTAGAAAAGTTGAAGGTTGATCTTACATTATTAAATCGTTTGAGGATAAAGTTGAGGATATTGAAATGTTAAAGGATGAAATTAACATTATTAAACAGTTGAAGGATTAAATTTACGATCTAGAAAAGTAGAAGGTTGATTTTACATTATTAAATAGTTTGAGAATGAAGTTGAGGATATTGAAAAGTTAAAGGATTAAATCACATTATTCATAAGTTAAAGAATGAGATTGAGGATATTGAAAAGTTGAAGGATGAAACTCACATTGTAAGAATTTGAAGGATTAAATTGCCGATCTTGAATTGTTGAATGATGGATATAATGTTATTAAATAGTTTGAGGATGAAATTGAGGATATTGAAAAGTTAAAGGATGAAATTCACGTTATTAAGAAGTCGAAGGATTAAATTGATGATATAGAAGAGTTGAAGGACGGATTGTACATTATTAAATAGTTTGAGGATGAAGAAAAAACGAGTAATACATAGAAGAATTTTGAATTAATTGGTTCTCGAATTATTCAAATAGATATAGTCCTTGTTTGAGTCCCATTTTGGGAGAGAAAATGAATTTTTAAATAGTTATTGATGAAAAATATGTAGTTAAAAATTAAGAAAAAATTTTGAATTTACGTGTAATATTATTTTATTGAAAAATATGTAGTTGAAATGATATTGAAATACCGTTGAAAAATGTATTTTTTTAAAATAATGAGGCTCAAACAAATACCTAAAGTATGATCTACATATTTGTGATAAGGATGGCAATGGGTCGAGTCGAGTCGAGCCTGCTCGGCCCTTTAACTCACGAGCTCGGCTCGACTCACGAGTTCGGCTTGACTCACGAACCGCTCGCAAGCTTGTGATTATTATTGTTGTTGTTATTTTTTTTTTATTTTTTTTGCAAATTTGTACATTTTTTACGAGCCCACGAGCTCGTGAACTTGGGCACGAGCCACTCGCGGGCTCGACAGATTAAGCCCCATGTTCAGCTCAGGCTCGGACTTGTTATTTGACGATCTTGAGCCACCCACGAGCTGAATTTTAACGAGCCGCTCGACCTGTTTGACATCCATATTTGTGAACAAGTCAAAATTCGTTGAGAAAATTTGTTTATGCTCAACGGATCACACTTCATAAAAAAAAAAAATTGTTTCGGTACTCCAACAAAATTTGAGGAACGATTTCACCAAATTCAACATTTTCTAACGTTGTCAATATAAAAGCATGTTAGTGTCCTTGCGTTTGGAGATCTTGTATTGGAAAACATTCAATCTTGTAGTATAATTTTTATATCAATTCGTTAGTTTGATGAACGGGAAAAGAAAAAAATTAAAACAAAAAAAACAACAACAAAATGAATCCAATGACAGAGATAATGGTTAGTACTCTCTTTGAATTAAAATTTTACAATTTAATTAAACGGTGAAGATTAGAGGGCATACAAGGAATTAACATTTTTATATGTATGCAATAGATATCGAAATTCCATGTAATGCCCCAAAATTATTATTATTATTATTATTATTATTATTATTATTATTATTATTATTATTATTTATAAAAATTGGAGTGTTATAAAAAACTCAATTTTCTTTTTAATAAATACGTAACAACACAAATTTAAGAAATTCTTTTTTTTTCAACCATAACTATCAATTTAAACACGAGATCTGAGTTTCTAAAATTTAAAGACAATCAATGGACTAATTAAACAAACGAGTATTTGAACAAATAAAACTAATAATTAAATTTAGTAACATGAAAAGAAACAAACTAAATGTTTAATATCTTTTTCCTTTCATCGATTCACTTAGCAGTCCGCATCACCATTCCGCTACAATTTCAATCGACCCGAATTAACATCTAAAAATTTGTAAGAGTGAGTATTCGAAAACATTCAGTAAGATCGTGCAGTTTTCATACACAAATATATAACAAATAAGATCTATACTTCAAACTACTCTGCTCTTATGGAACATATTAGTAACCAAGTGACACACCCATTTTAGATCATCTTATTATCTCGTAGGATTTTATCTCTCTTTTTATAGAATCCGAAGATCCACTGACAATTCATATATATTTAATTGAATATAAAAATATAAGGAAACGAAAACACTTGCACAGAGGTATCTTATCTCATTAAATAAAATGAACTATCGAACAAAATATGAATGCACGTGCCTAAAATCTTTTCTATACTTTAGTGAATAATGGTTGCAGATTGACTTTTTGTCTTCTAATTCCCAAAAGTATCATCTCTCCCTCTCACGTATGTGTATACATTTTTTGTTGTGGTGAAATATGAGACTCTTGTATAGTATTTATAGTAATAAAAGTGTTTGAGTTATTATAGAAAACGTGTATCACCTATTGGATAAAATTAAGTTTGAGTATTTGGATTATATTTCACTGACAAATTCATAGTCATCCAAATAGAACACTTGGACAATGCTATCACATCAAGCCTATTGGAGTTTGAATTGACTAATTATTTTAATAAAATAAGATAGAATATAATGGAAAAAAATTGTAGTTGTCGCCACTCAAGCATGGTACCAACTACCTAACTAATTAACAAATCTTAATAAAGACAATTTCTTTAAATTTTAATGTTTTTGGCGTAACTGATTCAAATTAACTTTTTCTCGAGCCAAAGATTTCTAATCAATTATGATCTTCGAAATGAGTCCAATATCAATATACCAAATTTTGTTCTATGATCATCTAATTATTAAATCTAACTAAAATGGAAATTAAAAGTCCTATTTCATGTTAGTCCCCAACTTTTAAAGATATAACAATTTGTTTTATTATTATTATTATCATCATCAAGTGCTACAATCCACAAAAGTAAAATTACCTTGGGAGGTACAATTAAGGGTGCATTTGATTGCGATTACAGAAAGAAAATAAAATTTAGGCAATTCAATTGTCCAGAACTTATTTGTATGGAAATTATTAATTAAATGTGTTTGGTTAATTTAGTTCTCAATCTAGAAAATATTATAACTGTCTATTTTTTATTGGTGGGTAGATGATAAATAATGGATTAGAAAATAAAATCTTACTCCCCATAAAAAAATATTTTCTTTGATTTTGAGCAAAATATGGTCACGTGATCAAAAGTAAAAAAATATTTTTCATGGAAAAATGTCAATTAAACAGCACAAAAGTAAAAAATTTGAGTAGAAAAAAATATATTTTTCATGAAAAAAGATTGGCAATTAAACGCACCCTGACAATAACAACGAATGTCATTTTAGCAAAACAATTACGAATTTGACAATTTGTTGGTAAATTATGCACATTTTGTAGGACTTATAATTTATTATTACTTATTATCTATACATTTTGTAGTATCCACAACTTATAAGTAATAACAAATAAGCTATAAGTTGTATGACTCTTGGTGGAACATATGGTTATACATGTCGATAATTGTACTTGTATTTTAGCAATTTTTGTAGGGTTTAACAAAAGGGAATGAAGATTTGCCCTGTAATTAAAGAGCAAGAAAAAGCTTTAGGTCTATATATAATACTATTTTATTGAGAATTGTGTTATTGAAGTAAAAAGAGAGAAAAATGTATTTTTAAAATAATGAAGATCAAACAAGGGCTAGATATAGAGACCCATCCCATCGTTTTTTAAAATTACAGAGTCATTATTGAGATTTGTTTTCTATAATATAATTATGAATTTTAAAATTCTTTACAAATAATGTATGCTAAGGTTGTGAATTCATAAAAGAAATGGTTAAAATTGAAAGTTGACACTTGATCGATTGAAAAGCTAGTAAAATTTAGGGATAATTGTAGCAGAGGTCCCAAATGTTTTAAAGAGTTGTAGACTTTTTTATAACATTTCATTCGCCGCAGTCGTCATTTCCAACCTTTTGAAATATTGCGGTTGAAGCCGCAATAGACGGATTTCATCCAAATGTCTATTAGTTTACTAAGAAATTGAGTTTGATCGCCTTTTTTAATAAATGATAAAATAGTAACTTTCCATTTAATAAGATAAGTTGAAAATAAAATAAGAAAAAGAAAATAATAATAATAATAATAAAAACTGTAGATCTTCTTCAACGGTTCAACCTCCTCTAAACCCCAGTGTTACCCGAAAACTTATCCATCTATATTTCCGTGATCCCGTCGATCACGCAAAAACCACCGCCTAACAATTTGCAGTTGCTCTGGCTTTCTCATCTCAACCACTTTCACCCCCAGCCTTCTCAACACGACACCAGCCACACAAACACACAATTGACCATTTTGTCCCTACTCGTTATCGTTGAAGTGCAATGCTTAATTCAAGGGATTATACTAGAATTTTTCGATCTTGCACTGGGCGCTCTTATTGAACCGCCGGATGAATGTCTTCCATTTAGGCCCAGGCACTACCTCCAACCATTTTCTGGCTTTCTTTAATGCTTTTATTCCCCCATCGCACTGATCGCCATTGATAATCTTCTGTTGTTTCTTCAATGTCGAAATCTACCCCAAATATCGGAACCTAAAATTCCAAAAGCGATAGCAGGCACGGCTGGAGGATGCTCGTTCCTGTATATCATCGTTTAAGTCCGTTTCTTTATGTCAAAAATTTGGGGTGGTTTGGTTTCGATTTTGAGGATTTTGGGGTTGGAGTTGGGTTGGGTGTGGCGTAGGTGAAGAAAACTATAGATGATTATTTTATTTACTTTATTAGTTTTTAAAAGATAATATTATAAATATAAAACTATCATTATTCCCTTTTCAAAATTATAAAAAAAAATTGGTCAAACTCAATTTTTTGGCCAACTAACGAATATTTGGATAGAATCGTCCATTGTGGCTTCAATTGAAACATTTTCGAAAAGTGAGGAGTGACGATTGCAATAAATGAAAAGTTATGAAAATGTCTGCAATTATTTGAAAAGTTTAGGGCCTCTACTGCAATTATCAGTAAAATTTAAGGAAAAAAAAAAAAAAAAGGTTGAACCCCAACCTTAAGGGCCCCCACCGACCCTGCCCTAAGCCATCGTGGAGGAGGTAAATTGCAGGATGTGCCTCCCAGGAGTCAGGGTGGAGAGCACGTGGATAGGCCAATGCTGTTAACCCATATGGTAACTCCCGCTTGCAACAAAGTCAATTCCACCTTGCGGGGAATCGAACTCTGCACACTGCCGCGCTGAGCCCTATCCGTCCTCCCCTTTGCCACTGGGAGATATGCCCGTAAAATTTAAGAAAATGTTTTACCCGGCAAGGACTTAGTATGGAACACAAGGAGGTTAAAGATTATAACTCTCATCAAAATGTTCTATAATTATTTTCCCAAAAATAATTTGGTATTATACATTCAAGTGTTTTTTTTTTTTTTTTTTTTTAACCTTCCATATAAAGTTCTAGAAATCTCTATATAAATATGTTTGATGTAGATTTTTGAGAATTTTTTTTTTGTGAAAAGTGCTTTTAATGTATAGTTAAAAAATAATAATGAATCAATGTGAATAATTATTTTATTTGGAGAATTTGTAATTGAAAAAGATTATAAAAAGAATTCTAAAAAAATCCTTACCAAACATGGGCTATTGACGAGCGTGTTTTTATTCACGAGTTTTACACAATTTTAATTTGATTATTTGCTAGATCTTAAGATTATAGAACTTTTTTTATATGTTTGATGTGGGACATGTTCGGGAAAAGGTACTAGTAGAGGGAAAACATCCTAATTTCGGATTGGCCCATAAGATCATTTTGAAAAGAGGACGACGAGATAAACAATACTCACAGCTTTGCTATGCTGTTCGATGAATTTCAGCCATTTGAGTTCGTTTGAGACTTGAAAATTGATTTTTAAAATTTTGGCATTATTTTTGTTATATCAATTATTTTGGTTTTTTTTTTTCCAATTTTAATTTGTTTAAATTTTGTTTCCATTAATCTACCAAAATTCTTGTTTTTTTGCTTGAATTCCTTGTTTTGTGCTGCGTCAATGTTTGTTAGTGTTGTTTTGAATGTTAAGCAGGGTGGAGTAAAAAGAAGTACTAAACTGAACAAAGAAACTAAAATCAACGAATTTAGAGCAACAAGTCAGCACCCAAACACTGGATACCAAGAACTGCAATTCGCAAAAAAAAAGCAGTTTTGGACGAAAATGTAGCGCCCAGGCACTGCACTCATAGCTCTTAGCACTGTCCCTAGCGCTTAGGCATCGCATTTATAGCGCCTAGGCGCTGCCTAGACTAAAGTCACACTTAGGCGCTACATTACAGCACTTAGGCAACGCGCGTCTATTTTATGATTACACGATTTTGGCCTGTAAAAAGTCCATGAAGACTCCAATTTTGGGAAGAACGTGAAGGGGAGTATAAAATAGAGAAATTGAGTGTTTCAAAAAGAGATTCCGCATATTGAGAGACACAATATACAACGTGAAATTTAGAGAAAAAGTCGAAAGAAAGGAAATAAGAATTCAAGATCTAGGTTTTGAATTCAAGATTGGAGGCAAGAAGAGAACTTGGTGCAAGATTTATCCTCTTTCTACATCTAAATTCTAACACATGGTAATGTACTTCATGAAAATTTTTAGTTTTTCTTCCATTATCAAGAGTAGTTAAATTTAATATTAAGGCAAACAATGTAATCTTTTGAGACCCTTTATTTCTTTCATTCAATATTCAAGTTGTTTAAATGAATGTGTTGGTTTTAATTATGTACTTAATGCTTTGAATTTTTAGCCATTCATTTAGCTCCCGTTTGGTCCTCATTAATTTCTATTACATTACATTTTATTATTTCTCTCCTATTTTCAACCACGCAATCTTTTATAAAATAATATTACACGTAAATAAAAAAATTTTCATTTTTTTTCAACTACTCATTTAAAAAAAAAAAAAATACTATTCCATCAATTTTCAACTCTACAATGGGGGCCAAATGGGTGCTTAATGATTTCGTGAGTCTATTACGAATCGAGATATGGGTTTTAGATTGAGACTACATATTAAAATTCGATAAATTAATAGAGATACTTATATTAATTACAAAGGTCTTAGATCAATTCTTAGAAATGATATTTCATTTAACTAAGCTTGATTCGCATCGAGATATGGAGTTGAATCAGTTAAATAGGCTTAATGAAAATTCAATAGAGGTAAATTGGATATAATAGAAGAATCCGATCAAAAACTACATGAGGTGTGAATCTTGAATTACAATTTAAAGGTGACCACTAGATGAAATTATTACGCTTTAATATTCATCCCATATTTGAATCTTCAACCTATCTTTTTGTGCAGTTTTGATATTTTCAAGTATTTACAAAAAAATAATAATTAAAACTGTTTTGTTTATATTTGTTAAATAATATTTAGAGATATTAAAATTAGGCATTAAAGTATAGCTCTTGTGGGAACAATAATTCGCACTCAAAGGTCCATTATATTATTTGTTCGATATTGTATACTTGCTATAGAAAAAACGCAATAGCTATATCTTTTACAATGAGACAATGTATTTATATATCTAATATTAATAAGTTCATCTTTTCCTTTTTAGTCCCCATTTCAAAAGAATTCAAGAACAATTTAATTTATAAATAGATAAAAATGAATAATACTTGCAAAATAATTAAACATGTTGCTGAAATGAAGTTGGATCAATTTACAAATTATTTATAAATTTGTCAATGTAAGGCTCAGGGAATTTCCAACCATACATCAAATCTCTCCACCAATTTGGCGTAACACTTCATTTAGTGTGATTTTAGAGTGTTCATAATTTTTATTTTGTCAATCATTTTATATTACAACACATTTTAATTCCTATTATGTTACTTTTATTATTTAGTGATTTAACTTTATTTTAATTTAATTATTATTTTCAAATAACATTTGATTATTTATTTTAACTTTATTATTTTTAACTGTGATATTAAGGCCTTATTTGTCTATTATTCTACTTCATTTTACTACATTATTTTTTCTACAGTACTCATTTTCAACCACACGTTCTTCATTAAAATAATATTACACATAATAAAAAAATTTCTTTTTTTTCACAACACATTTCAACATCAATCATTATTCTATAATACATTATTCACAAATAATGGGGTACAAACAAGCACTACGTTTAATGTTTTTAGTATATCAATAAACAAAAATATATTTATTTAATTAAATATAAATTTAATACTAATATAATTTTTAATCAAATATTCATTAAAAATAAATTAATTATTGAAAATTAAAATAAGAAAATATTGATCATTTTACGTAATGATTGAAGATATTTTTGTAAAATCTATAATAATAAAAATATATTAAGGGCCGTTTAAGCCACATTATTCCAAAAAAATGTATTCTTAAACAGTGTTTTGACATCATTTCAACCACACATTCTTCAATAAAATAATATTACAAGCAAATAAAAAAATTTCTTATTTTTTAACCACGTATTTCTCATCAATACACTATTCAAAAATGTATTTTTTATGAAAATAATGTGGCTCAAACAAGGGCAAAGTCAATGGATTAGTTTAGCCATGGATATCTAAAATGGTTAAATAATGGTTTAGTGGGGTCTTCTCTAGTTAATAATTGATCAAAGGAAAAGTACTAAAGAAGCAGAACCATTACCACATTTTCTAATACTTCTTGTTTCTTGCCTTTTTTCAATAAGTGATTGCTTCTAAAAGTAGGACAAGAAATTATTATTATTATTATTATTTTTTAAAATTAGGAGGATATAAGCCAAGGCTTTAGGAAACAAATTGAAACTTCATGTTCGAAAATCGTAGTCGATATAATAACAAATCGAAACTTCATGTTCGAAAATCGTAGTCGATATAATTGAACAATAAATGTTTACTTTTTATTTTTTAATACTGTTCAATACTATAGAGTTTAGTTTAAGAAGCTTTTAAATGCACTAAAGTTCCAATAGCGGAGGTCTGGGCAGATGGCATAACAAAAGGTGATTTTGAGATGCAGTACCACGCCACCCCACGCTGGCCCCCAATCCCTACTCCTAATCCTATCATTACTGGCTAAAGGAAAGTAGGTTAGACTTTTACATTATTAAATATTATTAAAACGAAAGAAGTTAAAATTTTATTTATCGAAAAAAGGTTTAACTACAAACAATTTTTTATATGAGTAGATTGCTTGAAAGGAAGAATAATTGAAGATTGAGATTCGATATTTAGAGAATATATTTCCCATATATCGTAAATTCTATAATAAAAAGCAATGACCAATAATAATTAACATAACCCTAATATTCGACTTCTCTTTCTCTCTGTCTTCCTGCATTTTCCCTCTCTAAATTTCATACTCTATACAAGACTTCAATTTCAAATGGCGACGGCGGGCGAAGGAGGAGTCACAACCAACACAGACGGCATCGCTTCCTCTTACGATGGTGGGGGAGGAGAAGGGGTGGGAGGAAGGTCCCGCAGGAGGCCGTTCCGTAGAGCCCATCATACGACGCCGTACGATCGCCCTCTCACTGCTTTCCGAGGAATTACCACCGCAGCGATCAACAATATCAACTCTAGCTGGTTGAATAAGCTCGTGGTGGACCCGGCCTCCAAGCTCATCTCTTATGGGGCTCACCGCTTCTTTGCCTCCGTTCTTCGCAAACGTCTCCCACCTCCTCCCCAACTAACAGGTATACGTTCCAGTTTAATTTTTTTCTCCAGAAAATGGTTTTCTTATTTGGTCTCGCAATTTGGTATATTAGTTTCGTTTTATTCAATTTCGTGTGAAAATTTTGATTCGAGGTTTAATTTTTTATACATTTTGATTTCTTGCTCCTATATTTGCATGTGTTTTGTGGAGTCATTCAGATTGGATTTTTACTCTTGGTCCGATGGTGAATTGGTAGGCTTTGAGTAATATTGGTGAATGATTTTTTGCTTTGAACCCTGTAGCCAACATATAAGTTTCGAGTATCTGAATTAATTTGTTATTTGTTTATTTACACGAAATGAATATTTCTTTTTTAGTTTAAGGTTAATACAATGTAGTATTCATTATATTTATGTGAGTGTCTACTGACTAGAGCTCAGTGTTAATTAGGGAAAATGAAGAAGTTCTAATTTCTGAAGGATTTTAGTTTTTAGAAATTTAGGTTAAAATCAATTTACCAATGAAAAATGAATTAGCCTTTACAATTCCAGCACACCGTTTTCTCTGTCCTTTTATCACTTCTTAAGTGATTCATATTGCACAATCTTATAGATCTGTCAATTCGAAGTTCAATTGCTTAATCTTGCGTGCTTTGCGAAGAAATGACTTTATATTTATTTCTGCACTTGTGTATGGCAATGCTGCTTTTGTCATTTAAGCTATGTTTCACATTCTTATGATCTTTGCAATAGCTGCCACCATATATTTCTATTTCATACATCATCACCGTCACCATCATCATTATTTTTATTATTATTGTATCGAACTAGGTGCAGTTTTTTCACAATAAAGACGTGTCTATTTTGAAGGAGTCGTGATTCAATAATGCAATTTCTATTTCTTTCCATCGGCAAGCACATTCACGGTGACTGTCTGATGCGACTTCTCTTCCTAGGTGGTGGCTTATCATTTCTTTTTATGATCTAAAAGAAGATAATTAAGACATGGGCTATTTATGGGATACATACCTCAGGAGGTGTGAAGTTTATTACTCTGTCTGAGTGAGACCTAATTGATTTTATTATCCGTTACAGAGGCAAATGATGAATCGAGCGACGGGCTTCAGGAGGCGATTCCTAATGTAAGTGTTATTATACATGTTTACTTGTCCTGAAAGTTGTATTTCTTTTGGCTTTTACGCTCTTCTATTTCCATTCTCAAAATATTAATTTATATAGATTGCTAAAATTTTTAACTCAGTATCGTAGTTGAGCTTATTTATACGTTGGTCACACCTGCGCTGATACGGACCATCTACATTCTGTCTTTTTTAAAATGGATAGAAAAGTAATAAAAAAATTTGGGAGTTGGATTTGGAGAAGATGGCTCCTTCACTAGATTGTTTGTTTAGAAAGTTGACCTTGCTATATAGGCCTGCGACCTGATTATTGGATCTACTAATTTTGGTTATTTTAGAATTCTTGATTAAGCTGTCTTGCCTAACTGATGGGAAATGGTGAATTGGGGTTTATTTGAGATCTGAAAGTAATATGTTATTAAAAGATGTTCCGTAATGTTATCACAAACATGCAAGACATTGGACAACAACAAAAAATATAAAAGAAAGAGTGAAATGACTGAAGTCACACTTTGCAATTTGAAACATTGCAACTTCAATCTGTATGTGGATCTGAGTGTGGGGTTCGGAGTATCATACTTAACTTATAGGAGGCTATCACACAAATGATTCTTTATCTGTTCTCTTCTCTAGTCTTAGAATCTTCTCTTTCTAGTTCACTGGTGAGTTTTGTTTACAACAACTCGAAAAACCCTTCAAATCTCTCTGGAATATGAAGCCCAAAAAGCGAAGGCAAAAAATTCCAGAATTGGAAAGAGTAAAAAGCATCTCATACCTCAGGTGGGCCAAAGTTTGTGCACTGAGATGTGCACCTCAGCAAGTCTAGGCATAAAACTTAGCAATTGAACTAAAAGAGTAAACTTTGAGGTTCTTAATGAGCTTTGCATAATTTTGGAGCGCTTTTAAAAAAAAAAATGGAGCGTCACTTGTTATTTAAATGTTATTTACTTATAAGTAGTTTATCCTCAGATGAGGATTCGAAATATGTTCAATCTTTACATAGAGAAGTTGTCAACTTTAGAAGAATGCAAATATAATAAGATAAGTTGGAACTGTGTGAGGAGTGACTTTTGTTCCGAACACACATTCCATGTAGGGCATATTTCACCCCAGTGCATACACGCACCTTCTGTTACTTCCTTGGAAGTCTTATCGCTGAGTTAGCTCCGATTGTCATGAGTTGTAGATATTCCTTCCACCTATGTTATTTAGCCCCTGTTTGTGCCCCATTTTTGTGAGAAATGAGTTTTGTAATGGTAATTTTTTCAGAGAATGTGTTTAAGAAGTAGGAAAAATTTTGGGGATTACAGGGAAAATTATTTTATTGGATGAATGTGTCATTGAAAATGAATTTGAAGAGAAATGAGTTTCTAGAAAATGGGGCTCAAAATGTGGGCTTATCATCTCCTCCTTTTAACCAAGTTTAGGAAAAGAATCCTATTGACACCTCACCACTACAATCTCAAATTTCATCTCTACCCCACATGTTTGTCACATTTACCAAAATGAGTTGCAATATGTTGATTTTTTTCCCCTCAATTTCTACTGCCACCTTTGAATGGACAATTTTTTAGGTGTTGACATCTTACATGAGACATCCAAAATGTGTGAGTAACATGAGACAGAGGAAGTCTAAACTAATCAGATCAATGACGAATGTTGTCCATCAGTATTCACTTTTATGGACTGGTAGAAGAGGCAGAAAAATTCTTCTTGATCAACGTTTATGTGAACTCTCTCTTGATAGTGCCGGGCATTTATATCAATGAACAAATGTTTCAACTCACTATGAAGAGTTGAAAAGAATAAATGTCATTGAGTTGTGATTTGCATCAGTATTCATACATCTTGTAAACCAATATTAATTGCTTATTGAGCTTATGGACGTCTTCAGAAGTATATTTATGAAGGTATTTTTGGGAATTTGAAAAAAAATAGGATGTACAATACGCTTTCCAATTGGGATTTCAGATGCTGGTTCTTATCTCAACAGTTGATAGATTTGGATATGGAAGTAACAATTTTTGTAGAACCAGTTATAGGAAGAAAAGTCTGCTAATGCAGAGCTATGAAGCATGGACATGGAGAGGCCGGAGTGTTGGTGTTTAACACGTGTCGGATAACGACGCGCTGGACAAATGGTGGACACGTGTTGAAAGCACCACCTGATGTGCGCCCCCCCCCCCTCTTCCTTCGTTCATTCAAGCAGTCTTACCGCCGGATACATGGGGCCGACATGTTTCTCAAGAGAAAAAAGGAGAAATTACTAAGGGCATTTCCAATGCATGCCCTATTGTACCAAAATTTGGTGCAAACTTCCTCCAACCATTGCACCAAATTTTGGTGAAAATGGTGCAACATATGGTTCAACACTATTCATTACACCATTTTTTGCACCAAATGGTGTAATGTCCGTTTTGCCTTTATTTTTCATTTTTCAAAGATAATGGTTAAAGGTATTTGTGTCATTTTCGTTCTATAATGATAATGGTAATGGTAATGGTAATGATGATGATGATGATGATGATGATGATTTTATTATTTTTAATAATATAATCAATAATAATTAAAGTAATTGTTAATTTAACGTAAAGTTTAATTCATAAAGTTTACGTTTAAAGTTTATATTATTAAAGTTTATTATTTTTGCAAATTTAACGTAATTTTTTATCATAAATTAATAATATAATCAATTATTCTTGTCAATTTAACATAATATATAAAACATATGAATAATTTAGTAATCAATATATTTGTTAATTTAACGAAGTTATGATTTAGTAATTTATATAGTTCTAAAATAAATAAATAAATAAATAAATAAATAAATAATTTGTTTAAATAAATACATTGTCAAAAATCGAAAGAATGAATAAAATAATAAATTACTGTTCATTTGATATAAGTTTTGTTGTAATGGTTGGAGAAGAATTTTGGTTTGGTGTAAAATTTGGTGCAAAATGGTACAAATTTTAGTGCAGCTTGAAGATGGCCTAAGAATGTAAGATGAGCTAAGCTCGATCAATGAATAAAATGCGAGTAGGGGGAGAGGGAGTGACAGATCTGGGACATGCGAGAGTAGGCAGAAGTGGAGGAGAAGAGGCTGATGGATGATTCTAGAAAAATTGGTTCTTTTGTTTTGATGTCTGTTTTCTTTTTAGGTTAAAGAGGTAATATGTGCTTTTATTCTTTTTGAGTCATAAGGGAAAGTGGTCAGAAAAACAGACTTTTATTAGCCAGATTGAGACCTGTGGGAAGATAACTTTATTTGCAAAAAGGGACATGCAATTTTAAGTTTAATTGCAAAAAAAAACCCATGCAATTATGAAAGATTATAAAAGAATAAAAAAGTGTCCCTACACTATAAAAAATTAGAAGTTAGTATTTCAAAATGTTTAAATATTATTTTAATTGGTGTGTCCGACGTGTCATTTCCTACTTTTGAAATTTGCTAGTCAGCATGTACATGTCTTTGTTTCTTTACATATAAGGTTAAAGAGGTAATATGTGCTTTTATTCTTTTTGAGTCATAAGGGAAAGTGGTCAGAAAAACAGACTTTTATTAGCCAGATTGAGACCTGTGGGAAGATAACTTTATTTGCAAAAGGGACATGCAATTTTAAGTTTAATTGCAAAAAAAAACCCATGCAATTATGAAAGATTATAAAAGAATAAAAAAGTGTCCCTACACTATAAAAAATTAGAAGTTAGTATTTCAAAATGTTTAAATATTATTTTAATTGGTGTGTCCGACGTGTCATTTCCTACTTTTGAAATTTGCTAGTCAGCATGTACATGTCTTTGTTTCTTTACATATGGATATTAGCTGATCTTCGCATATAAATATCCTCACCCTACATTATCTGAATTTGCACTTTGTGCAAGCCTTTAAAATATTTAGAACTGAATAGAAAAGGACCGAGGAAGAAGCTAACACTTGAACTGAGTTGATGCCTTGTAGTCCCGTTTCCACGAGCTTAGGTAATCACAACTTTGTCAAAGTCATGGGGTGTTTATATCTCTACAAATGAAAGAGACTGCTGGATAAAGACAGCTCGTCTGAAAACAAGTTACCTGCAAAATTGGTCACCGAGAGCTCTTGCAGTTACTGCTGTTCAAATAAAACTGAAACAATAATCATAGCAAGCACATGGAGATTGGAGTTGGTTGTGCTTGCTTCTCCTAAAGACCAAATTTCATATCAGTACGGGATCTCACACTGCTATTTGGATAAACTCACTTATTGTTCATCAGGAAAATTGCAATCAAATCTAGATATACTAATTAATTTAGAGAAAGGGAGGTGGAAAGGATCAAATTGCTTTCTAAAACCACAATCTGATGTGGAATGGATAAACGTTTAAGTTGGCAATTAAGCCTCCATTTGGGAAGAAATTTTAAATGGTTCAATTTATAAATAGGTAGAAATGAGTGGTTGATAAGTGAATAGTACTTGTTCCATTTGGGAAGAATTTTTAAATGGTTCAGTTTAACTTTCTACAAAGGGCAGTTCCAATTTCCAGGTCACTGTAAAAAGATTAGGTTCATGAAAAATATATCATCCCAAAATATTTATTAGTAGGCTCCTGGAGGTTGACTTTCATATAAGAAGTGTGGAATTCCTTGCAGATTGTTAGCTGAAATTTGCAGTTGTCGCAAGAAACTGTGCATTTTGAAGCCCTACATTTGTTTATTCATATTAAGTTGTGCCACTCTGTTTCATTTACTTAGGATTTCCATTATGGCTCTTAAACCTGATGAAAGTTTTTTATGTCTTTTGTAATTGGTGAAGAGTCAATCTGGCCCAATAGAACCTGCAGGTGGTAATAGTAGTCATCCAGTAAATCGCTCTGACATTGGTGGGATATCTGAGCTTGAGCAACTGTTAAAGCAGAAGACATTCACCAGGTAAGGCTGTGGAAAAATGTCACCAGTCATGAACAGGTTGTTTGCATGTGTACATGCACGATGTCTATTTTGAGAGCTGAATGCTCTAGACAGCTGAAGTTTTTCCAGGGTTCTCTTTAATATAATAGTTGTGACCCTTTTCCCAGGTCATGTTCAAAATCTCAAATCTGGAGCAACTGAGCTTAGCCTTGAGGCTTAAGCCTCTGAATATCGATTTGCAAGTCTTCAAGGCATTGGATTTGAGGTTTTTAAACCTAGAGTGGTGTATGCCTCAGTTAACTTTTTAAGAGCCTGTTTTGGATTAAAATCCGATTAAACTCTCAATTGAAAGTCAACATTAAATTTTAACTACATATTTCATGGGACCCACAACTTTTGAATCACACATTTCAAAAACTTGTATGAAAAATATAATTTTAATCCCATCAAACACTCTATAAATCACTAGGTGAAATATCTTTCAATATGTGTAACTTTTCCTTTTAAGATTTTGAGTTGACATGTTTACAGGTTATCTCCAATTCCCTTTTTTTTTTTTTTTTTTTAATAGGGAATCCTCCTTTTGCTATATGTTACTTGTGAAATCTTATAATGAATTCCTCGCTTGGATATTTTGATGTACAAGTCAGTGTGAATGTATAAACTAAGTATACCATCTTTAGGTCCTGAAGTTTGCATTTCTGTTGAGCTTGAGTTATCAAAGTGAAGCTAAATTGATGCAGATCTGAGATTGAACGCCTCACGGAACTTTTACATTCACGAGCTGAAGAGGTGCCGGTTGGCGAAAGAACTCAAGAAGCATTACCAGAGCTAGCATCCAGTTTAGGAAGGCATCGACAGTTCTCGAGTAGTCCATTGGAAGAAGATAGAAATGAGAGGGATAGATATCATGGAGTCAATACTACTATAGCCAATTCGAGAGTACGATAGTGTACTTATTTTACATGCACAATACTTGTATCATTTGTTAATTTGTATGCAATATTTTGTAGTATCTGCATTAATATAAGGTACCAGCAGTTTTCATTGATATTTATTTGGAAGAAATATTTCCAGGTCCTTGAGGATGATATTGCTTCTCCAGCTGAACTTGCAAAAGCTTACATGGGCAGTGGGCCTTCAAAGATATCACCATCAAAGTTGGTGATGCGCAGTCAAATTGGTAGGGAAGATGCTAGATTGCTTGGCAATGTTCCATTTACTCCAAAATCACCTGTCATGTATTCGACAACCAAAGTTGCTGTTAACATTGGGGTTCCAGAGAATAGTATTATAACTCCAAGATCTCGAGGCAGATCAGCAATTTACAACATGGCTCGTACTCCTTATCCCAGAGTTAATCCAACAGCCATTCTCAAGGTTCTATCATGTTACTAATTATATGTGTAGTAAATGCATGCATATTCTGCAGTTCAAAATATACCATATTAATGGATGCACATGCTCTACATGTTGGTTAATTTTCAGGGAAATGGATCCACTAATGTTTATGGGGGATCCTCACTTTCAACATCTCGGTCTCTACTGGAGAATGATTTGTCTAAACAAGTGGTATATATCAGTGGTTTGTAATATTTTTAACTTTTAAAGTTTAGATAATTACTTTTTTTAGTTATCTTCAACCTTCTCAGAATTTTCTTTGCATTTCAGAGCTTAAAACGAAGGAGTTCAATATTTGATGATGATCTTGGAGAAGGCGGTCTCATGCGGAGAATCCGACAAAAACCTAATCTCTTGTCTCCTAGAATTCCTCGTTCAGCCGGTGGAGCGGTAATAGATTTTGATGGTGTTCGAGGATCTTCGAAGCAGAAGCTTCCATTAGTGGATGAACCAAAGCATAAGCTTTCAATAACTGTTCGAAAGAATGAGAATGACAGCATTCCAAGCACAAGTTATGCTCATGTTCCTCCTAAGTCCACTGAGGTGGCCTCAAGAATATTGCAGCATCTTGAAAAGCTAAGCCCGAAGGAAAAATCATCGGATCCTCAACTAGTTGCCTTGTGGGAGAAAACACCCAATAAATTGACACCAAATATGCTTCATGGACAAGCTCTGAGGAGCCTGGAGCACGTGGAATCCTCAAAGTTGCTGCAAGATGTCCATGATGACCATAAGTTGGAGGATTGGCCCATTGTTACTTTACATGATGCACATGACTTCTCTTCTCAAACGAAAGGCAGAGTAGAACCAAGAGGACCAAAAGATTTTGCTATCCCTCTTGATAAGTCGACTCTTGCAACGAACAATGATACCACAGGATCATTGAAAGCTTCTGTGCCCAGTGTTGAAGCATTTGATTCTGTTAATAAAAATTTTGCAGCTCAACCTCCTAAAGGAAACAAGCGTTTAGGATGAGTGCACAAGAAGTAAGTGTTATTTAATTGAGTTATGTACAGTAAATACTCCAATCAGTTGTATACTGAATAAATTTGATTTGCTGTTTTTATTGGGTTTAAATTTAGAGATTATAGCAATCCAGTTTCTCTTTGTAAAACATAGTTTAAATTTGTGTGTTTTGAGGATTTATGTGTAGTTGGTTGTGATCGATTGTGCTTATTTCCTTTGTCCTTTGAAAATTGACGACTTGCCTTTGTGAAAATCTAGATGTCCTATTTATATCATTTTCTTTATTTCTGTTTTAATTTCTGTTACTGTTTTTTTACAGGATTCCTTTGCGCTGGATGATGACATAAATTGCAATGGGGTTGGTCCTAAACTATTTTCTGAAGAAAGAGTGACTATGGAAACCTCTCTTAGCAAGCCCTCACCTACTGAAGAACTAAAGCTGGATCAAACTATATCTCTGTCAGAAGAGAAGTCAGTTCTGGATCCTATATCAAGCAAAAGAAGTGACATGGGAAGTGATGGCTCTGCTTTTTCTTCTTTACATGATACCAGCACAGCTTCAGAATCAGTGGTGCTCACTCAACTAGTCTCTGCAACTGACAAACAAAAGGAGGCTAATGATTTGCATCCCTTGTTTAGTTTTAGCTCCAAAACTGTTAATGAGGGTCCATCACCTGCATTTTCATCCTCAACTCCTGGCTTATCAAGCAAAAGACCATTTACTTTGTCAGAATCTAAACCAGAAAACTCCTCTAGGTAAGTCACTGCCTGTCAAATATGTAGCTGACAATTGCTATTGAGTTCCAACCTTTGTTTTGAAAAGGGTTTACTCCTTGAGGCAAGCCTCACACAAGGTTTTTTTGAAGCGCATCAAAGTATATGCCTTAGTACAATTTGCAGAGGGCTTATGCCTGGGTTTACCAAGGTGCACACCTCAAGTCATCCTTGAGGAGGCTGATGTCTGCGCTCTATTATTTTGTCCTTTTTGTCGCGAGCTTCAGCCTTTTGGACTCCTTTTTCATTTTTTAGAACATTTTAAGGGTTTTTTTGGGGCTATCTTAAACTCAACCATAACATTTAGAAAAATGGAATTGTAGAAGATAGCAAGCGAAGCAAGCATGCCTAAACTTCCTACAACTGAAGTGCTATAACCTTTCAGCCAAGTGAAGATGCTACTTTTCTGTGGCAGATGGTTGGTGATGAGACCTACGACACATAATTTCATTCTTTTCGTTCTACATTTCTCTTGTTTTTTTATGTTTTTGTTTCAGTTTCTTCTGTTTCAATTTTTCTTTTCCTTTATAAGGGGAAGACTAGGGAACTGTTGGAAGTGGAGGATGAGGAAAAAGATTTATGCAGCATTATTCAAGTCTTTTTCATACTACTTTTGTTGGTTGATATGTCAGATGAATGCATTATGAGGCTTGTGCTTCTGGGTTACAGTAATAGTTAATTTTAGGGTCCTGTTTGTCACGGACTTGCTAATTTCCTTCAAGAACCGTGCGGCCTTAGTGTCTTTTAACTTCCGCCCCCGCGGTTATTACACTAAGTCAGCCTCCCGATTGGCGTTGATGTTTTAGAAAGGGACTAAGTAGAACACTTTAAGAAAGGGACAAGGAAGGAACACAAGAGCTTACAAAGAATGCTTTGTATTGAAATAAGGAATGCTCTTTACAACTTCACTCTCTTGTTGATGCCTACAAATGAATCCTATCAAGCTATTTATAGTGGTAGCCTCCTCAAATGGATGGCTAGGATCTTTTCTATCCGACGGTCTAGATTACACTTCTAGAATTATCTATACAAATATCTACATCAAAAATATCTATGGACTATCCTAGGATGATCTAGAATAATCTACCAAGTGAGGGGCTTGTAGTTTTCTAGAATGTCCCACCATATTCTAGCAAGCTTCATGCACTTGTGGGAGTCTAGAATATTCCGGTTAGCCCCAACTCGTCAACATTTTAAGTTTCTCGATCTTCTTGCGCCAAGATCGAGCGGGTTGTGACATCCTCCCCTGCCTATTTGGGCGACGCCCTCGTCGCCGCGTAATGCTTTAGTTGGTCTTCGAACTGCCACAAGTCTTCTTGACTTTCCCATGTTGCTTCGGACTCGGGCAATCCCTTCCACTTTATCAAAAATTGTTGGCAAGGAGGCACTCCACGCCTTCGAACAATGCGATCTGCTAGGACCTCATCAACCTCCTTGTCAAATGACTTAGTCACAATCGGAGGTGCCCGTTGTGACTCCCCTCGGCTAGAGTCTTCCATGTCTTCATGATATGGCTTCAACATGCTCACATGGAAGACGGGATGAATCTTTAAAGTGCTAGGTAGGTCAAGGCGATAAGATACCTTGCCAACCTTAGCTATCACCGGGAACGGCCCTTCATATCTCCGTACCAAGCCTTTGTGCACACTTCGGTACGCCTTGAATTGTTGAGGTAATATTTTCACAAGGACTTGGTCACCAACTTTAAATTCCAAAGGCCGTCTCTTCTTATCGGCCCACTTCTTCATGCGCCTCCGTGCTTTGTTTAAACAAGATCGTGCTAAGTCGGCATGCTCTTCCCATGACTTAGCCATCTTGTATGCACCGGGGCTTTTCCCTCCATCACTAGAAGTGGACAAAGTGTGGGGTGTTAGTGGTTGTTGTCCTGTCGCCAACTCGAATGGACTCCTCCCCGTGGCTTCACTCCTTTGTAAATTATAGGAAAATTGTGCAACATCCAGGAGCTTGGCCCAATCTCTCTGATTGGCACTTACAAAGTGCCGGAGATAGCACTCCAACAAAGCATTCACCCTTTCTGTTTGTCCATCCGTCTGAGGGTGAAAGCTTGTAGAGAAGTGTAGGTCTGAGCCTAGGAGTTTGAACAACTCCGTCCATAGCCGACCCGTGAATCGGGGATCACGATCACTTATTATGCTCCGCGGTAACCCCCAATACTTCACAACATTCTTGAAGAATAGCCTTGCGGCTTCCTCCGCGGTGCAATCCTTGGTGACAGGAATGAAGGTGCCATACTTGGAGAATCGATCAACCACTACCATTATTGACCCGAACCCTTCGGATTTAGGCAGGGCACTAATGAAGTCCATGGTGATAGAGTCCCATGGACGCTCCGGGACTGGTAGAGGCTCCAACAAACCTGCTGGTGACCTTGTTTCCACCTTGTCTTGTTGGCACACAAGACAAGTCTTTACATAGAGCTCCACCATGTCTTTCATTTGCGGCCAATAGTAAGCTCGTTCAAGTAGTGCCAAGGTGCGTTTCTGCCCTGGATGACCAGCCCAGCCTTCCCGAATCAAATCAAGCAACGTCCCTTTGGCTTGGCTTATGGCTGCAAGCTCCGCCTTCCTGCTTAATGCATCGGCTACGACATTCGCCTTCCCCGGCTTGTATTCCATCACATAGTCAAACTCCGCTAAGAAATCTTGCCAACGCGCTTGCTTGGGAGTCAGCTTCTTTTGTGATTGGAAATAGCTAGTAGCGACATTATCCGTCTTGATGATGAATTTTGATCCCAACAAGTAATGACGCCACACTCGTAGGCAATGAACAATAGCCGTCATTTCCTTTTCTTGCACCGTATACCGACGCTCAGTGTCGTTGAGCTTGCGACTTTCAAAAGCAATAGGATGCCTTTCTTGCATTAGCACACCCCCGATAGCAAAGTCTGAGGCATCCGTTTGTACTTCAAAGGTCTTGGTGAAATCTGGCAATGCCAAGACCGGTTCCTCCATCACGGCCGCCTTCAGATCGTCAAAGGCCGTTTTACATTTCTCGGACCAATCCCATGTCTTATTCTTCTTCAATAGGTCCGTTAGTGGGGCTGCCCTCGCTGAGTAGCCTTGGATGAACCGCCGATAATAATTAACTAGACCAAGGAAAGAACGAAGTTCGGTTACCTTGGTTGGTGCTTCCCACTCCTTGATTGCTTTTACTTTTGCCTCGTCCATCTTCAAGCGCCCGTGGCCAATGATATGTCCAAGGAAGTGCACCTCCTCCTTGGCAAAGGAACATTTTTCCTTTTTAATGTATAGTTCATTCTCCCGCAATGCTTGGAACACCGTTCGGAGATGTTTTGCGTGATCCTCCAAGTTGTCGCTATAGATGACAATGTCATCCAAGTACACTACCACGAACTTGTCCAAGTAAGGTTGGAAAATCCTATTCATCAATGTGCAAAATGTGGCCGGGGCGTTGGTTAAGCCAAAAGACATTACCAACCATTCGAATGAGCCATATCGAGTGATGCATGCTGTCTTAGGCTCATCCCCTTCTGCAATCCGTACTTGGTAGTATCCCTTTTGTAGATCCACCTTTGTGTAATACTTTGCACTACCAAGTCTATCAAATAAATCGGCAATCAAAGGAATAGGATACTTGTTTTTAATTGTTACCTTGTTGAGCGCCCGGTAATCTACACACATGCGTAACGATCCATCATGCTTCTTTTGGAACAAGACCGGGGCGCTATAAGGTGCCTTCGAAGGTCGTATTCTCCCCGTGTCAAGCAACTCCGTCAATTGCCTTCGAAGTTCTTCCAGCTCCGGCGGTGCCATCCGATAGGGTGCCATGGATGGTGGTTTGGCACCTGATTCCAACTCGATCTTATGATCCACCTCCCTCCTAGGTGGTAATTTCTTGGGTAACTCTGGCGGCATCACGTCCTTATTTTCTTCAAGGACATTCTTGATGACTTCGGGCACATTATCGTCACCCGCAACTTCCTCAACTTGGTCCTCCATTTTTAATGCTGCCAAGTACGTCGCCTCTCCTTTCTTTAGCCCTTTTGCTAGTTGCATGGCCGAAAGCTGCCCTATTGCTTTCGTCCTAGCTACCGTAGGAACCATGCATGGAGAACCCCTCTCCAAGATGCAGACCGAGCCAAAGGAAGGCATAGGAATAGCATTGACCTTCCTCATAAAGTCCAACCCGAGAACCAAGCGAAAATCATCCATTGGAGCCACCGAAAAATCCACTTGGCCATGCCAAGTGCCTAATTGAATTTCCACCCCTCGAACTATGCCACCAAGGGGCGTGGATGGAGAATTTACGGCTTTCATAAGACCACCACTTTTAGTGATTGTGAGGCCCAACCTTCTAGCCTCATCTTCAGTAATGAAGTTGTTGGTAGCTCCCGTATCTACCATTGCTAGTGCGGGCCGACTATTTACTTGAGCTTCCACATACATCAATCCTCGTTCATTATTGGAAGCCGGAACGACCTTAGCATTGAGAGCGCTAAGAAGTTGCAATGAACTAAAATGTTCCGCCCTTTGCTCTTGGCAAGAGGATGAAACCCGTTCCTCCGCCATAGCTGCCAACGTGCCAATTTTAGGGCAATCACGCATTAAGTGTGGCCCCTTGCACACGAAGCATCCACTTTGAGAACCCATTGAGGCCTTCTTCTTTTCCTCATAATTTTTTTCGCGAGAGGGAAGGTTTGTGAGTGTTACCACCTTTGAAGAATGAGGACTTGTGGTAATCTTTCTTCTCTCCCCCGCCTTTAGCCGAGTTACTCTTAAAGCTTTTAGAAGATTTCGATGAATCCGTGCTCCTTTGGAACTCGGTTAAAGATTCGGCCACCACAATAGCCTCGTCTACTGTCTTCACTCCCCGACGTTGAAGTTCTTGCTTCGCCCAATTTTGCAATCCGTCGGTAAAGTGAAACAATAGATCTTCATCTGACATGCTCGGGATTTGAAGCACAAGGGTAGTAAACTCTTTGACATAATCGCGAATAGTGCCCTTATGTTTCAACTCCCTAAGCTTTTTACGGGCCTCATATACTACATTTTCAGGATAAAATTGGCGTTTCAATTCTTTCTTGAAATCGTCCCAACTATCTATCCTACAAGCACCCTTTTCTATGTCGGCGTGCTTACGTCGCCACCATAGAGCCGCGGTGTCCGTAAGATACATAGTCGAAGTACGTACCTTAATAGCTTCATCCAAAATGTTCACGCCCTCAAAGTATATTTCCAATCGCCATAGGAAATCATCCAGCTCTTTTGCATCTCGCCTTCCATCGAACTCCCTAGGCTTTGGATAGTCGATCCTTGGAGCCGCTAGCATCGCGCTAGTACCCGCACTAGTTGACGCCTTCTTACAAGCGTCTAGGCCACTTTGCATATCCGCGCAAAGCTTGTTCACTTGGTCTTGGATTGCTTTGACAGCATCCATGACCTTAGCCTCCAGCCTCGTATATTCTTCCCTTAAAGCGCCTTGGTCTTCCTTGAGATCATCAAGTTGTTCCAAGGTGTGAGCTTCAAGGGTTGAGAGTGAATTCTCCACTACTTCAATGCGTTCCCCCATATTAAGAAATACCTCCTCAAGAGATCCACCGGTAGGGGCTGGTGGTCGGCTCTTACTTCGAGTGTGTCGAGTTTTCTTACTCGTGGTTTGGGGTTCGACCTCTCGACCCCGCTCGTCATGTTCTACTTCCGAAATGCCGGATCCCACAACATCTTTTTCCGCCATGCCAACGATAGTAAGTGAGCAAACCTAGGCTCTGATACCAACTGTCACGGATTTGCTAATTTCCTTCAAGAACCGTGCGGCCTTAGTGTCTTTTAACTTCCGCCCCCGCGGTTTTACACTAAGTCAGCCTCCCGATTGACGTTGATGTCTTAGAAAGGCACTAAGTAGAACACTTTAAGAAAGGGACAAAGAAGGAACACAAGAGCTTACAAAGAATGCTTTGTATTGAAATAAGGAATGCTCTTTACAACTTCACTCTCTTGATCCTTCAAATGAATCCTACCAAGCTATTTATAGTGGTAGCCTCCTCAAATGGATGGCTAGGATCTTTTCTATCCATCTTTGCCATCTTCCAGTATCACTAACAATACATCATTTGCATCTTCATCGGCCAATTCCCAAGTGCCCAGTACAAAAATTAATTTTAGTTTCAGTTCTGCCGCTTCCTCATCTGAAAGCAATGCAGCTGGCCTTGGCAGCGGGCCAACAGCCAGTGTTTTCAATTTCGGTGTGAGTTCTGCTGCTGCTTCAGATGTTGGCGCCATTAGCTCCAACAGCGGTTCCACTCTCGGACTATATAGTTTTGGTCTCAGTTCTTCCTCTTCCTCAGCCAATGTAGTTGGCTCTACCAGTGGTGCCACTCCTAGTATATTCAGCTTTGGTAGCAGTTCTGCAGCTTCAACATCGGGAATCAATGCTGCTAGCTCCTTCAGCAGTGGTACTTCTGGTATATTCAGTTTTGGTGCAAGTTCATCGGCTTCCTCTTCAGCTACCAAGTCGGTTAGCTCTAGCAATCCTACTACTAACTTATTTGGTTCGAGTTGGCAAATTCCCAAGTCTCCTATTCTTGGTTCAACTTTGACTTCTCCGTCTCCATCCACTGGATTTGCCTTCAGTGCGTCATTGTCTTCCTTTGCAGCTACAAGCACTGCACCAGTGGTATTTAATTCGTCTACTGGGGCCTCACCAGTCCCCATTTTCTCATTTAGTACAGCCTCTGCTGCAACCTTATCTTCGCCATCTCTTTCTCATACGCAGCCAGTATTTGGTAATCCTCCTGCTTTTGCTGCCTCGGCTGGTAATGATCAGATGAATGCAGAAGACAGTATGGCCGAGGATACCATGCAGTCATCTGCACCTTCTGTTCCTTTATTTGGTCAACCAACCATCTCACCTTCTCCCCCTGGCTTCATGTTTGGGTCTACAGTGCCATCGCAACCTAATCCCTTTCAATTTGCTGGCCAGCAAAATCAAGTTGCTCCACAGAACCATTCTCCATTTCAGGCATCAGCCAGTTTAGAATTCAATGCGAGCGGGAGCTTCTCATTGGGCAGTGGTGGTGGTGGTGGTGACAAGTCAGGTCGAAAATATGTGAAAGCTAACAGAAGTAAGAACCGGAAGAAGTGAAGGCGGTGAATGATGTAGCTGGTGTATCCCTCATTGATGCCATTAATCATGGATTTGCCCCATTTGGTTGAGATATTATGCGATAACTGATCTTTCGAGTCTCATCTTTGCAACCATGGATGTATTGGTCTCTCTTAACACTAAAAGGCTGGTGATTCTATTTATATCTTTTCTAATTTCGACCCTTTTCTTAAGCAAATCTTCTGTAGGCACAGTCTCATCAATTTTTGGACTGTATTAAGAACAATTGCTTGGCACGAGGGGGCTACGTTGGGTCAGGGGATTGCGTTAATGACTGTGCTTGTGTTTTTCTACATAACAAAGGAAATATTCATAAATCTTTCCGAGGAAGTGTGTTGTGTCAAAAGTTCCATTTCAGTAGCTTAGACGTTGTCCTCATCTGCAGTTTGTCAACCTTGCAGCTTTTGTATACCAGTCGTCCAGTCGATCGGGGGATCTTTCGTGTTGTAAATGTACGGTTTGCAGACCTGCTCGCTATTGCAGGTCATTCTTTAGATTAGATGTCCAGTTTTTGTCTATGTTGGACTCAATTTTGTAGTGCTTTTCAGATCAATGCGTACTAAGAATGAGTAATTATTTTTGCTTTCTTATTTCTCAGAGATGTACAGGAATACGAGAGATGCAGCACAATTCTTTAGTATCGATCATTTTGGGATTATAAAAGTTGTTATTACTCTTTTTATGAATGAAAGCTTTGAGCTTGGTTGATTAAGCTTAAAGAGTTTAGTATGTATTTTTTGGATACATGGTGAAATAACTGGGTTAATTTTGTGGAGCCGATAAGCCAATTGACGGTCTTGAAAAGTTGGAAGGATTTAATTAACGGAATCAATATTCATTCAGAAGTTAAAACGAAAAATTTTGATCTTGAAAAGTTGAAGGACAAATATGACATTGTTAAATAGTTTGAGGATGAAATTGAGGATATTGAAAAGTTTAAAGGATGAAATTGACATTATTAAGAAGTTGAAGGTTTGGATGAGATTGAGGATATTTAAAAGTTGAATGAAATTAACATTGTAAGAATTTGGATGATTAAAGTGTCGTTCTTGAATTGTTGAAGGATATATAGAACATTATTAAATAATTAAAGGATGAAATTCACATCATTAAGAAGTTGAAGGGTTGAATTGATGATCTAGAAAAATTGGATGGAATTTACGTAATTAAATAGTTTGAGGATAAGTTGAGGATATTGAAAAATTAAAGGATGGAATTAACATTATTAAGAAGTTGAAGGATTAAATTCAAAATCAGGAAAAGTTGAAGGATGAATCATTAATTAGTTTGAAGATGAAATTGAGGATATTTAAAGTTAAAGGGGTAAATTAACATTATTCCGAAGTTGAAGAACTAAATTATGATCATAAAAAGTTTAAGGATGGAAATAACGATAATAGTAAGTTGAAGGATGTATTTAACATTTTGAAGAAGATGAAGGATGAAATTGATGATTGTTTAAAGTTTGAGGATGTATAACATTATTAAGAAGTTGAAGGATTAAATTGTTGATTTAGAATAGTTTGAGGATTAAGTTGGAATTCATATCACTGAAAAGTCTACCTCAAATTATACAGATACATCAACTTGGTTCTGACTAATCAAATTCATAATTTCATACCCCAACTTTTAAAAAACATTAATCTCTTCCTCAAACTAAATAGAAGCATCAAATTCATCCTCAAATTAGACGGATACATCACTTTGGTCCTCTGACTAATCAGAATTATCAATTTCATACCTTAACCTTTCGAAAGCATTAATTTTTTTATCCAACTAAGCAGAAGCGTCAAATTCGTCGTCAATGTATACAGATTCATCAATTTTGTCTGAAATTTTATTATGATTGCTTCTTTTTCCATTAAACAAAGAAAAACCCAGAAGAGTAAATTAGGAATTTTTTCCATCTTAGAGAGAAATCTTAGACAAAGACTACGTATATCTTCTATTTTTCTCATTTTTCATCTCAAGAATTGCTATTCAATGGTCACTCAACTATGCTAAATGCTACTATTTAATAATTGAACTTAGAATTGTATTCTTCAAGTCAACTTCGTTTATTGAACCCAACTTATCTTTCCACGTGTCAAATATATTTCTTACGTGGATCGTATTAGACATCCACCCAAATCCACGTGAGCAAAGCATGCTTACAAAATGCAATTGAAGTTGCGATTTTCGACATCTTGTTCGGGAATAATGGGGCCTTTTTCCAGTGACAAGATGTTGAAAATGCGACTTGAATCACATTTTGCAAGAAAGCTTTGATTACGTGGATTTGGGAGGATGTTTAATACGGTCCATGTAAGAAATCCGTTTGATACGTGTGAAGACCCTTTAGGTTCAACAAATGGCATCGACTTGAGTGATAGAAAAATAAAATGAAGCATGATTATTGAGATACAATTTTAAGTATAATTATTAAGTAAATATTATTTGGTGTAGTTCAATGATTAATGAGGCACAAACCAAAAAGACCGAAAGATCGAACCTAAATTCTCTCATGCAGCAATCGAAATCTTATCCTAGCGCTCGCACACTCTCTTGTCCTCCCCCCACCCGCCTCCTTCCCACCCATTGCACGGTGGCAACTCCTCAAATCTATGGTGGTTGATGCTCTTTCTTTGTGGGTTCATTGATTTGTGAAGTCGCAAAGAAGTTAATTTTCTCGGCTCATTATAATTGTAAGTTTGGTTCATACTTCTAAATGTTGGAGGGAGAAAATGAGAGGTTGATGCTAATTCAATTTTTGTCATTGGGGCCTATGTGATTGTTAATTTGGGAAGTTGAGATCTGTTGTTCAAAATATACTATCCACCAATGAATGATTGACACATCATTTTAAATTAAAGTGTTTATCTAATTTTAAGTACAAGTGACCATAAGAGAAAAGTTTGATCTGTTAATTTAAAATGATGTGTCAATCACTCATTAGATGGACAACAAATTTTGGACAGTATATTTCAGTTCTAATTGGGGAGGTTGCTGTGTTTTCAATCACTGAATGGATGATTATAGCATTTTGGAGATTGTGACGGTGCCCAAATTGAATAAACCAAAATAAGCCCATGTTTTGTCGATCATTATTCAACGAAAATGAGTTTTGGAGTAGTATATTTTTTAATAATGAGTAATTAAGTAGGAAAAAATTCTGATTTATGTACAAAATATTTTATTGTGAGAATGAATAGTTAAAAATGAGTTCGAGATTAAAAAAGAACTTTGAAATAATAGTAGACAAATAGGATTAACTCAAGCTGAGACAATTTGATTTGACAGACGATTTTGATCGTGATTGTTTGGAGTTTTACCAAACTATGGTAGATATTGATTTCAAATTATATTCAAAATTGATCCCATTCGATCCAGACCCACCCTTAATTGAAGTGTGTATACAAATATCCGTTTAAAATATCCTATTTTATTATTAGTGCTTTGCTTAGTGAAATAGCGTGACCTACAATTACATTTAGGACATATTTGATTGGTTAATTTTTTTTTTCATGGAAAATGAAATTTATCTTGTATTTTCCAACTTTTAGTTGTTGATATGGTTTAGTTTTCACTGAAATTTAGATTCTTGGTTTTATTGGGAAGTGCAATTTTCTTGCTTTTGTGGGATATGGTGGGAATTGATTTTCTCGATTATTGTTCACGTTTCTTTTTTAATTATTTTTGCAATGGAAACAAATTTTAAGAATTATTGTAAAAAAATATTTTCCTTTAATTGATAATTTTTTCTATAAAACAAAGCCAAACGAACACCAAAAGATAGCTGATTTTCTTGAATTTTTTTTTTTGTTGGTAATGGAAACAAATTTCATTCTCAATACCAATAAAATTTCTCTCTTTAATTGAGAATTTTCATGTAAAACAAAGCCAAACGAATACTAAAAAATATTTTTATTTCCACATTTTCCACGTGAAAAAGTATACCAATTAAACACAGTAATTTATAATTCTTAAAAAAATAATTTCTAAACAATTCAATTTCTTAGAATTCGTTTTCAATTCAATTCAATTTCATCTTTAAAATCAAACTACCCTTATTTCTTTTTAAAATCGTGCGGCGATCGGATCTACTGGCGATGCAAATTGAGTCCAACATAGAGGAAATTGGACTAAACGACAGTGGTTGGTTGCGACTTGTGAGACGGCAAACATAGGATCCGACCACGTTCACCATCCTGTCCCTGTCCGTGTCTTTTAATTAAAACATTAATTTAATTTAAATTTTAACAAAGTAAAAGGTTCATTTGTCATCGTATATCTCTCTCTCTCTCTCACAGCAGTTTCGTTTCGTTTCGTTTCGATTCATCTCCCTCCTCTCACTTGGCCACCCCATTTCTTCTTTCAATCTGATTTCAATTTTGATTTCGATTAACAGTATTTTGGGTTTAGGGATAGGGTGGCTATGTTTAACACACCATTTGTTTTGTCATTTGCTCTTTTGCTTTCATTACCTCTTCTTTTCTTCTTTGCACCCAGATTTCTACCCCCTAAACATGCCCAAATCTCCCTCCCCGACGAGCTTGACGATCTCGCCCTCTTCCGCCGCGCCACACTTGCTTCCATCCGCCCTGGCGGCTCCGCTGTATCCCGTTTAGGAACCACCAAGTCCAAACCCAAAATTGCCTTCTTGTTCCTTACAAATTCAGATATCCATTTTGCCCCGATTTGGCAGCTCTTCTTCAACAACCACCTAGGACTTTACAATATCTATATCCACGCTGATCCCTCCTCCAAAATTACTCCTCCTGGTGGGGTATTTGAAGGTCGTTTCATCGCCGCGAAACGCACTCAACGCGCCACCCCTACTCTCATATCCGCCGAACGCCGCCTCCTCGCCACCGCCCTCCTTGACGACTCTTTAAATTCCTACTTCGCCCTCGTCTCCCCGAGCTGCATCCCGCTCCACTCATTCCAATTTATGTATAATTCTCTATTTATCAAACCCATCACTGAGTCCACGTCATCATCGTCCCAAATTTCTACCCCTTTGTACCGCAGCTTCATCGAAATATTACACGACGATCCATATTTAAAGGATAGATACATCTCCAGGGGCAAAGACGTAATGCTACCGGAGGTACCTTTCAACCGGTTCCGGGTCGGATCTCAGTTCTTCGTCCTGACCCGGCAACACGCATTGGTCGTAATCAAGGACAGGAGGCTGTGGCGGAAGTTTAGGCTGCCATGTCACAATCTAGATTCTTGTTACCCGGAAGAGCATTACTTCCCGACACTTTTGTCAATGGAGGATCCACATGGGTGCACCCATTACACTCTCACTCGGGTCAATTGGACCGGAAGCACGGACGGTCACCCATATACTTATGGACCCGCTGAGATTTCATCGAAACTTATTCGAGAGCTCCGGGTGTCGAATTCTAGTTATTCTTTCATGTTTGCAAGGAAATTTTCTCCGGATTGCTTGCAGCCATTGCTGGATATAGCAGAAAAGGTTATTTTCCGTGACTGAAACGAGTCGGGTAAGCATAATTTTCTTACATTTTGGAATATCCATTTCTCCTAAGTTTCGTCGACTGAGTTGACTCGGTGATTAATGCAAGGGATGAGCGACCTCGGGGATTTGTGATGTTAATAGTAAGGGTATTTTGGGTAATTCGGATTATGAACTGTTACAAAGCCATCTTAAATGTTGCCTCATAATGCGGTTTGACAATTGCTTCAGTTAATAGTAGTCGAGAAGCATTATATTATGTAACAGCAACTGGGGTCTATGTTTCGCGAATTTTTATCAATATATTTTGAGGGACCCACGATTCTTGAAAAATGCTACTCAACCACATTGTTTGACACAAGTGTTGACACACCTCTCACAATCTAGTTGTGAATCCCGTGCGAATAAAATAATGTCGAGCTCCCATGTGTGTGTGATGTGTCAATCCTTGTGTCAACCGATGTGGTCATGTAACACGGCCCACGATTCTTTTAGACCTTAGATGGTGGGCCGACGTGATGATCAACCTTGATGGACTGACCTGTGTACATTTTGAGATGTCCACGACTACCATAAGTATTATAGACCTTAGGTAGTAGGCCCATAAGTAATTTGAGAAACCCACTAGTACTATAAACTTTGGATAGAAGGTCATAATGTATTAGACAAAAACAAACTAGTTCTCAGTTGATGAATGTGTTTTGTTGATTTCTCAGGTTCAAATGTGGAATGGATCTCTTTAATGAAACTTGAAAGGTGAAAGGCTAAGTAGAAAGCCAAGCAAACATGTGGCGGTTCAACATGTACATAGAAAGCAATGTGAATAAAGCGATTCCCACTTGAGTATCAAATGGTGGCATGGGCTTAGAGTGGAGTCGAGGAAAAGAGCAATAAGGAAGCAAAGGCTCGTAGCTCATTTCCCTCGTTTTTCTTTTTGTTGAAGAAAATGAAAAGGAATCTTCCATTTGCTCATCTAGCTGAACTACTACTATGTTTTCTGTATATATCAATTTTAGTTTCCTTTTCTTCTTTCATACTTGTGCTCATGACTTGGATGAGAGATATAACTAACGTTCTACTGGAAGTTCAGGTAGTTCAAGGTCATTCTTAGATGTGTAGAATTCAACCTTAAACGCGTTTTCTAAAGAAAAATAAATCAGATAGTTATAACTCAAGGGTCGAGTTTAAGCTTAACTACATGGAAAGCATTTAGAGTCGATATAGTTATTATGGATATGCTAGCTTCCGACATACTAAACTAGACAAATTAATTGAAGATGTGAATAGCAATTCCAAGAGGAAGATTAAGCCAAGTGAAAAACTTTGGTACAAAGTTGGTGATGTCTACATGAAGTTATTTATTGCTCTCAAGCCATTCAAGAATGCCCTTTTCTGATTCAGAGAGGTCTGTCTTCTGCTTGAGAGATCCTTCTAATAACCCAAAATAATCCCTGTAGTTGCGCTTGTAATAACTATCCAGTCTCTGAGAAGAACATGGAAACAATAAATAGAAATGAATCAGAAAACTAATTTATTAGAGACATAAACGGAACAAGAAATAGAAAACTGCAGTGAGCCAAGAAATTAAGTTCACCTCCTTGTCATTTTTGGCCTTGTTTTCTTGTGATTTCTTCAGATACTCTGAGAACAAAAACCCAAACATCGTTAAGCTCTACATATCAACTATTATCTTATCCAAGTAATGAGAAAAGAAAAATAAGAGCACTGGACAGTTCAATCCAAAAAATTGTAGTTTCTCGTTTCTTCCTAATACTATTTAATTTTGTCAAATCGGCCTTAATAAACATGTCATGGAACAAGAAAGAAGCAGCTGAATGAAGAAGATAAACATACCATCAAGAAGCTGAGTTTTGGAGTCAGTGACCAGCGCAACAGCTGCTGTTTTAACAGTTGAAAGAAGAATCTCTCTCCTTCCTGTCTCTCTGACTCTTCTTGTTCTTTCTCTTGATTCTCTGCTGCCATATGCTTCTACTTTGAAGGAAATCAATGGTCTAAAACTAGCAGATATTGCCATGAATAATTTTGATTATATGTGGATGTTGTTTGTTTGCAAAGCCATTGCTTTACGAATAGATGTTGGAAAATGGCAAATTATTGTGTGGTCCATTTCTTTCATGCCATCCATTTACCACTCTTACATAAACTATTTTCTTTTTTCTATGTTAGGATCTTTCTATGCTCATTAAGCCCCTGTTTGTACCAAGTTCTTTAGAACTCATTTTTTCTCAAATTTATTTTCAACCACACATTCTCCCAATAAAATAAAATTTTCACGTAATCCATTTCTCTATACTTTTTGCAATAAAGCCATGAGTACAGGAAAATTTTAACAGAACTTGTATCGACACTGATGTGGCAAAACATGATTGGACTATTTTTTTCTTTTTTTCTCATCTTCCAAAGATGTCATGCCATGTGTTGTTTGTAAGATTTTTCTGTCAAAAAATTCTGTACTTGTAGCATTGTTCTACTTTTTAACCCCACGTTCTTCAAAAATATCACTTTGACAAAAGCTACATTAAACAGGTCCTAAGTAATATACTTTAAAGTGAAAATAAGTAAAATTGTTAGTAAGAAGAGAAAAATGGCATTAACCAAACATATTCAAAAAGTAATTAATTACTCTAAAGCATGCAACCTAAGAAGGGCCCAAAATGAAATCAGTTGACTTTGGGGTTAAGAGTGGAGAATTGCAAAAGGAATTAAAAAGCTTGCTTTTTGGAGGTCAAAAACACATTACTGACATTCGGAATATGATCAAAATAAGAGGAAGTACTAATGCACATATCCAAAGTGTCACGACTTCGATAAACATAGAGCCTTTATTTCCACTTATATTACCACAAATACAAATTAATTTGACAAACATGAGCATGATTTAAATCATAGCATAAGTCCATATCCCGGACAAATTTGTCATAGGAGAAAATGAGAGCAGACAATCCTACTCAACTCTCCATAACCTGTCTCAAAATTACAAATGAAATTGTGAGTATGTGACTTCAAACAAAGACGTCCGTATTAGCGGTGCAAATTTTTCCATGCTACCTCACAGTGACATAGAAAAGGAAAATGCTATTTGTACATCGAGGTTAACACTCCCCTCACATGAGGGGATGGGCCCCATGACAATAAAAAAAATTTTGGAATCTCCCAGGTGAGGGGAGTGTACACCGGAGTGTCAACCCCGAAGTACGTGTAGTAAAACTCTAATGTAATACAAGAATCTTAGGTGAGTTGATGGCCTTGCATATTTCCCCCAAATCGGCAGAAAAACAGTTCCTTGAACAAAAATCGACCTTTAATGTTCTACTCAAGATGTGGAGAGAAAGTTGTCAAAACTTCCTGATATACAGGCTTCTTGAAACCCACTGCCTGCAAAGAAATAGAAAAAGGTTAAATTTCAGTATTACAGGAAAAGACCAAAAAATTTATTTCAAAACATTTTTAAAGGTTAGATGAGAGGACTGACGACGTTGATTATTTCTTCTGGTGACAGCCATGATCATTCTCCGAATTCAGGCTTCTCAGACCCATCACCCAAAAGATTGATTTCTTCATCCTTTCCAGTGAATTTCAAAAGAAACGTGAAGTTTTGCACATTTCAAAGTCAGATATATCAGCTGAGATACAGTCAGAACAGAAAACAAAGCATCTTCTCATACGTGAATGTATATTAGTTGTGTATTTGTGTGAAGAGGTTGTATAGCAGATATTAAGTAATTAGTAATAATTAATTAAAATCAATATCTAAAACAAGAGAATATTGCAGTCCCATTGTTACTTATACGAGTATGTTGCAGTTAGAAAACATAACAGTAACGAGATTAAAAATTTCTGACCCTCTCCTAGGATTTCATTTACATACCCATTGTACGAAATTGTTAACTCTAATCATTAGTTGCTGAATTCACTATTCAAGTTTGTTTGGATACACTTTCAGATAACAGTAACCTTTGTTCTCTCACGCCCAGGAATGAGGGCTCTTTCTTGTATCATTAATGTTCCTTCTCTCATGCTTTAGCAAATTGCTNTAACCTTTGTTCTCTCACGCCCAGGAATGAGGGCTCTTTCTTGTATCATTAATGTTCCTTCTCTCATGCTTTAGCAAATTGCTCTCCCTCGAACACTAACCTAACATGTACCCATGTAGGGCCAATCAATCCATATTCACAAAGATTGTAGAATCAACAGGAATCTCTATGGAAAATTCTACTTGTACATAATTATTGCACATGATAGTATCCATAATGTGATGTGGCAATCATCTAAGATTTGAATTAAAGGTTGAATCCAGCGCCACGTGTAATTATGAACGCCATTATGTAGACAATCATGTACATGTAGCACTTTCCAATCTCTATTGATGTCCCTGTATAAATAGAGTTTTATCCCTGTCTCTCAATTAGTAGGTTTATCTGGTTTAGTATGGTAACAGCAAATGCGAGAACAGTATGTAACTTAATTGATGGTAGTGGGCCACTAGCACCAGAAGCCAATTTTCAGAATTTTGGGCTTTATAGATAGCTTTACAAATTATAAACTTATCTGTTAAGGCAATGGCTCATACTGCACAATATTTTCACAAAAGGGCAAAATCTACCTCACTTGAACTATCTACAAAGCTGCAGTTTCTATCAAGGATGTAAAATCAAAATATATCAAACGTCTATGAGGAAAAGAAGAAGCATATGTACTCACCATTTTTGTGCTTGACCTTTCCAGTCTGAACCCCATCGATGCCTAAGTTTTTCCCTGGCGTCTTGTGGATAATCATATGTTAACCAACATGGTACCTGCAGAAGGAATCCTCTGTAAGGGATAGCTCAGTAAAACACAATTGGAAAACCACGGTTACAAACAAAGGCTCTGGAAAGGAACCAGGCTCTAATGAAACAAAACAGAAAGCCATTCACACAGTTAATATCTAACTTAGCAAGCAAAAGCTGTCAATGGAAAATTTTGTCATTAAAATCGACGATTTACAATATTTGATAATAACAAATTCAGCAAGCAAAAGATCCAAATGGATTTCTCTTTCTGTCATCCATATCTAAAGCTATGACAAATACAAACCGTGCAATTGCTTTAAACTCTCATGTCACATAAATTCTTTTTGTAAACTATTTCCATCTGTTTCGATACCCCCAGTCAAGAACATATGAGAAAAAAATAATCATACTCTGTCCTAAAACCCCAATATGCAATTTGCTTAAACTTTCAGTCAAGTTTCTAAAAGAAATTGTTTATTAAAGTAACTTAAACTCAATAAACATGCTGATTTTGTATTTTCGAGAACTGGCAAAATAAAATGCACTGCCTAATAGATAAATCATGAATACAGTTTTGCATTGATGTGTTCTACAAATCAACATCTTTGATGCACAACAGTTTTGCAAGTCACACATGCTAATGTACAAAATTTGAGTCACACGTGCATGAACACAAGCATGAGTGACCGGAGGTTCTAATCTTTTGCATGTGTCACAACTATTACCCTCGCTAGCTAGTCATCTAGGTACATTATGGCATCATTATTTGTCCAGCAAAGCCAGTCATCTCCTTCACTCTCTACCTTCATTCATCCTTATCTCTTTCCCTTTCTCAGCCCGCATCACATCATCGACACGTTCCTCAGAATCTTACCACATGGCTTATTCCATTTCCCGACCCTCTTTTATTCGTGGCCCTGAAGGTCCATCGTCAATTAGTAATCCTACACCTCGACCGTCAGGGACGGAGCTAGAAAATAATTATAAAGAGGGCTAAAATTTCAAACTTCTAAATAAACTTATGTTGCAAGAGATCGAATTTAGGAGACTGCTCACCTTAGAAATATAAACCGATAGAAGCATGATAAACATAAGCACATGTAGGGCTGGGCAAATCTCCCGAACCGAACCCGAACCGAACTGAACCGAACCCGACGGTTCTTGTCAAATTAAATACCCAAACGGGTATCTGAATTGAGAACTGATGGGTACGGTTCGGTTCTCGGTTCTAGACCAAGAACCGAAAAATCGAATAAGAACCGAATCTTTCTAATTTTTTTTTATTTTGAGTAAATCAAATTATTTTAATTTTAATTTTTTTTAAAGAAATTAAACATTTTTAAATTCAAATTTTGACCTAATAATTTGTTTTATTTCTAATTTTTTAATTTTTGGCTCAATTACCCATTTTATTGTTTCATTTCTTAACTCAACAAAATACAATCCACTAAATAACCCTAAACACCTACACTAAAGCATATACCGTTGTCTAGACTCTCGCAGCCTCGCTAACATTCCAAAACCTATACAATCATCGGTCGATACTGTGACCTCTGATTGAAGCTATGATCTCCGTCGACCGAAATTTTGACCATAGCGATCATTTGAACAAGGTAGTCTACTAGTCTTTGACATTCCAAAACCATTAAATGTATCATTAGTTGTATTTATATAATGTTGTTATAAATGTTAAAAAATTTAATTATAGTACAAAACCGAACGGAACCGACCCGAACGGAACAGAACCCGAACGACTCCATAATTATATTTGGACCCGACGGTTCCATTTACTAGATACCTGAAAATTTTGGTTCAGTTCGGTTCTGAAGCGCTCACCCCTAAGCACATGTTATATATCATAAGCACATGTTATATATCCACCAATCAAAATTTTTTTTTTAAAAAATTACTTAATGAGTACTATTCTATAGAATTTTACAACCAGCTATATCAAACAACTGAAAGTTTTGACCAGTGCCATACCTGTGCTTCGCGGGGCTTGAGGCGAATTTCAAAATTTGGGCCCTAGGCCCTAAGTCGTAGCAAACAATCCCTTTTTAAAAAAAAATAAAATAAAAAATTAGAAGTTTACGGAATTAAATTTGTTAACTTAAATCGACAATAAAACAACAAATAAAATTTTCGGTGTTCCTTCCTTCTCTTCTCATTAAAGTATTTATTTGTTTATCCAATCTGACTTCGAATTAATGTCTCTACTCTTTCTCTCTCTCTCTCTCTAAATTTTTTTTTTTTGAGCTCCAGATGTAGATTTATGAGCCATAGTATTTGACTCAAGTCACTCGTCAGCTAACAATTACTGAAAAGTGAAAAAAGCAAAGGCAAAAAATAAGCTGTAGGGATCCCAAAGCAGTCCATAAATAATATCCCAGCAAAGGCCATAGAACAAAGGCAAAATGAAAATGATAAAATCTTTATTTTCTTAACTCTCAATTTCTATTTTTATTACTTGGGATTGGGACTAAACCTTGCCACCCCCCTTTTTTGGAATAACCTCACTATTAATCATTTCCATGTAAGAAATAAAAACCTTGGTGACTGCAACATCCTCTTCTTTAAGTGCCACTCCACCACTTTTCTGTGAACAAACAATATCTTGTGAAGTGACATCCTTAAAATTGTCAAGTTGCTCCTCGAGAATAGCATACTCATTACAAAACTGATATAAATCTCTCCGACGAATGAGAAGGATCAAGTCCCAGATTCCTTTAATTCTAGGTTTGGAGCTGTCTCAATAGTTTGGATTATTGTGTCACCTAACTTCCAATATTGTGAAGGATCATGTATATGAGATGCTATCTCTAGATAATTATTTGCTTTCAATAAGGCATCTACAACCAATAACTCGATTGCCTTTCGAACTAGCAAGTATCATTTCCTTTACTCTTTTTATAGCCTCAGATTCTATTTCAATATGATGCACATCCACAATATGATCCACCACGTCTACGGGCATTTGCTCATGAGACCATTCTGATCCCTTGTGAATCATAGGAAGAAACTCATGTTCAAACAAGTGGCTAAAAACTCCAAGGCCTACATCATGCAAAATTTCAGCAAGTTTTCCTTTGTCTTTATGGATTCAATCATAACCAAAGGCTCTGTCCAACTACACTCAAAACAAACATCCTTCTTCTCCCATTTATATTCAGCTAAAAGCAAAATTAAAATAAAATTAAAACCTTCTTGAAAACATTCGTAACTTTTTAAGCAATTGAATTGCTTGTATAAAATTAAGCCAGTGAGCCCTATTCAACTTTGAAATGAAATAAAAACCTTTCACACTCTCTTCTTCTGCTGCAGAGCTTTGCCATCAAAACAGTCCATTATTTTTTCTCCAAATTACATTCAAATATTTGATTAAAAGTTAGGAAAATAAAAAATGCCTTCAAAAGATTCAAATTTTCAAAATCGGAGAAAAAAGAGGAATTTCTAGATGAAGTTGAAGAATAGAGCATAACATCAGATTTTGGAAACCGCAAGAAGAAATCAGCCAATAACATTATAACAACAATTACACCCCAAAATCCCAAAATAAAGGAAAGAGAAAAAGAAAAAAAAAACTGAAATACTATATTATGTACAAGAAAGTGAAAGAAAGAAGAAAAATAAATTTAGATTTTAGACATCACCTAAACAAAAAGGAGCGGTGAATTAAGAGGTGGATTGTTGACAGTGAATTGGTGAGGATGGCCACCACATTAGCTCCGACCACCACCGTTGAACATGTAAGTTTTGCCGTTGATTTCTCTGAGTCTGAAAGTCTTTTCTTTTGAACGCATGGGCATAGTGGGTTTTTTCAAAAAAAAAAAAAATGTAAAAAGTGAAAAAATGGGGCCCCTAAAATTCTGGGCCTGAGGTGGAGGCCTCTTGGGCCTCCCATCAAGTTCGGCTCTGGTTTTGACCAAAAAAGGCAACCGAAATATATTATTGTACGCCACCGTTCTCAAAAGACTATTTCATGAGGATTTCAATCTTTCATACCAACACATTCCACGGTGAGTAAAGAATCCACCCAAAGTGAAAAAAATGACAAGGAATTTCGAGGGTAAAAATATTTGTATCTTCCATGTCCATGTGTTGATCAACTTCTATAATATACATATAATCTTATTATTTATATAGGAATAAATTCTTTTAACTATAAGATTAAATATAAAGTAAGTTTATTTTGATAGTAACATCTATTTCATTGTCAAAATAAATAAGTTTCTTTCTTAAAAGTATGAATAAATTGTTTATAAAAATATTTTTAGAACTAAAAATTTTAATTACTTTAAGCTTAGCCAATTACCTAGTGTCTCCTACTAATAAAATAAGTAATTTATTTTAGCTCTAATCAACACAATTTTATTTATTACAAATGTATAATTAAAATTAAAACGTGCATCAAAGAAAAATCTACTTTGGTAATAAATTGCTCACATTTCATTTCGAGAAAAATTCAAAAGTCAGGCATTGTGTATGAGCAATTTCATTTTCAAGGTTTAAGTTTAAAAATGCAAAACTCAAGTATTAACTAATTAATTAAAAGTATTTTATTAATTAAATATATTAAGGTCACAATTATACAATTAATAGTCACAGGTGCGTACTTATAGATCATAATGTGAAATATCATAAAATTAATTGGTCACAGATTATTTCATGGCCACAATCAAAAATTTTGATAGATCACGATTTATTTATTTGGTAACAAATAAAAAAATTTATATATCACAACTTATTTGTCAATTACAAATTTTCAAATTAATTGATTACAAATTATCGAATTTTTAGGCCACAATTATATATTTGGTCACAGATTAATCAAATAGTTGGTCACATACCACGACCACCATGTCCCTTGCAGCCACCACCACCAAACCACACCACTACCCATTTGCAAAAACACCAACGAGACCATCTAATGGGTTACCCACTCCACAAGCGAAAGCACAATCGTTGCCACCACGGCATCAAATCCAACATCATATCCTCCTTTACCAAACCACAATCACTAACAATACTACACCGGAAAATGCTATTTGTACACCAAGATTGACACTCCGATGTACACTCTTTTCACGTGAGGGGATGAGCCCCACGACAATAAAAAAATTGTGGGATCTCCCCATATGAGGGGAGTGTGAATTCCGGTGTACGTGTAGCAAAACTCATACTACACCACAACATCACCGTGCCGCACCTCTAACAACGATTGCCAGATCTGAAGTTGGACTAATCGTTTCAAAGCTTCGACGTTTACAGCACCACCTATGAGCGTTATCGCCTTCTAAGATGGAGAATTGAGGGCCATTTGTAAAGAGCCAGTTTGTACGAGATCGCTGTACATTGCAGAGGCAACGAAGCTTGTTGCCCACGAGGAGCCAAATTGGGAAAACTGTGAATTGAATGGTGGAGGTTATGAGTGGGGATGGTTCTTTTGATTGCAGGCAGCAACCATTGATGTGGTGGTTATGGTGCTTAGGACTTGGATAAGTCGTTGGTTGTTGGGTGTTATATGTTGTGGGTGTCACCAAGTGGATCGAATGACCCACGAGGGTGATTTTCGTGATCGGGAGTGTAGAGAGATAGATAGAGAGATTGGTGAGATGGGGATGGAAAAATAATTTAGGTTTTGTAGTAGGGATGGGTGCGTGGTTATAATTTGATTAATATCCAATTTTTGCTTAAATAAACCTCATACTTGATTTTTAAATTAAAACTTAAATACCTGTTTATACGTAATTTCCTCTTTCATTAATATCATATTTTGGATAATTGAAATTGGGCTGAAACTCTATATGAAGATGGGCTAATATTGAATTTGGGCCAATTTAACTATAAAAATCCTTTTGCCTTACCATGTGGGTTGTGGCAAGGCTGGGCTTTATCCCAAGCCTGCCCCCTGCTAGATCCGCCTCTGCCTCGACCAACCTGTCACCCTTCCATTTTAGTACCAGCTTACATTTTCATAAAAAATCGAGTTTACATTCAAAGGCTCCTTGCTTGACAACTTTTAATAATCAATATAGACATATGAACTCATCTACATAGAGTTACAAGGAAGGGTAGGATAGCCGCTGGATGTTCTTTCTACGAGTCGAGAACTGTGGAAAATCTATGCTCAATTATGCTAACGTCACATTCTGCAGCCAATACCATGATTGCATTGAGACAAAGCCCTAGTTAAATTCCTAGTCCCCTTCGTTCATTTCACATACATTTATTTCTTTTTGAAATGTTTGAGACAGGTAAAACTGAATCCAACAAATAGTAATTCTACAAGTAAACTTTACTTCCATACCTCGTCAATAATATCAGCAGAAATGAATGATATGATATACAAAGTTTTCCTTCCTTTCTTGTTTAAAATGGTGTTATAAAATTAGCTATCAAACTTTTGTTCCCTAAAATTTTCAAATGTTGTTGACCTTTGTGCTAGAGTCGATGGTTGTTCCCTGGTTCTGGGGTCTGGGGGGAAGAACTCTCGAGGCGAAGTAAGAAATCAAAGAACTCTATAATTTTTCTTCTTCTTCAATATATTATAAATTTACAATGTCATTATATAGCTAATAGCTGTCGCACTAAAAATGAATCAAATTTTCTTACATTTTGTTTTATGAGTCATACCTGGAGGAATGATAGGTTCTTTTATTTTTTCGTGTTGTTTTTATTTTACTAATTCTATAAAAAAATGTGAATGAACCATTTTACTCTAGTAATAATGACTTTCACCCAATTTGCACATGAATGATGAAAGATTGAAGACTAAAATGTCATGTTTTTAAGATTGTAGAGTACCTAACTATAGAGAGCATAAGTTGAGGTTCAACTGTGCAATTTATATGAGGCTTTGTTTTGTTCTAATCCGTATTATGCCTATATTGCTTTTAGCCATTTCTGTAGCTCACTATAAGCAAGGTTTTTAACCCAATGAAAAATTAAAGGGTCCGGGTCAAAACTTCCTGTTCTTACACATATAAGCACAATATGAAAATATTGAAAATATACATAATTTTTCATCAACATAAAGCGAAAATTGTATTAAAACCTAAATATTAAGATTTTAAAATAGCGACAATATTGAAAACAACGTAGTAATCTTTATGCTGATATTGATCTATTCCTAATGAATTTTTATCTCTAAGGCAATCAAGAAACACAATTAATCACTGCTAGTTTTTGGTACAGCCGTCTGGTTGTTCTCTCAAAACTTCAAAAAATATATATATATATATATTAATAATAATAATAAATAAATAAATAAACAAATAAATTATTTTCAATCACATTCTTCCAATAAAATAATTTTACATATAAACCCAAATAAGCTACAAATAACAATCTCGTTCATGCTATTTAACAATTTTATACAATACTACTTACCAAACAGATCCTATAAAAATTAAGAGAGTGATGCTACAATTACAGTGGCCTGATTCATAGGCCCCTGCCAGGGAAGACACAATATGGATCTCACAATAATTTTTTTTTTTTTAAATACGGGTGGGCCCCTCCACACAGTGAGGGGCCTGTAAAGCCCCCGTAAAAGAATGCCCTGTACACATGGCATTCTTCAAATTAGAAATGGGCTTAAGAGCAAGAATTGCAATTACATTTATATGAATAACATCTAACATTATTTTGCCTGCTGAATAAAGCATCTCTTGACATAAAAACTAGACCACGTGCAAGAATATTCATAAAAGTCTTGAAAAGAAATAACGAAATTACAACCCATCGTTACCAGTTAAAAATAATGACAAACTGTATACAAAGACCAAGCCTAGTCAAGAGATACGCAAGGTCAGATACATTTATTCTCTAAAATGTTACAAACCAAGAATTCATAAAGTCGATGTGCACTACAGATGATTCGCTTCAGCTCTTTTGAGCCTATTCTTCAGCCTTCTGGTAGAAGAAGAAAGAAATAACATATGAGTATATCAAGAAGAAAATACATATATTATGGAAAATCATTGCTAATCTGAATTACAAACAAAATTATAAGAAAAAGGAACTTCAATGATTTGAGATTTGATCCATATATGGCCACTATTTCCAAATTGTTTAAAATTGGTAATATCACTTTTTATCTATGTATTTTTAGGGACCCACAAATACTACTCACTAATTCACCAATCATTTCTATCTTTTTTTAATTTATAAACCGTTTATAAACAACTCCGAGACATGCTTTCGTTCATGTGTAAATCAGGCATTCAGCAGTTTGGCAAACCCTTGCCACAGAACCCCCAAGTCAAGAACAAAGTTTAGATATTAGTAATCAACTAATCATCAGTTAGTAACAAAATAAATGTTAAGCCTCTGATCTTGCATCCCATTCTCTGGAAACTAGACGGACTAGTTAAGCGGCTTAGACCTGGCCAATGAGGGCTCCGTATAATATGAGCCAGGCGATTTTGAATCCAAATTGGCCTATTTATCATCCTTACATTAGATAATTACAATTTATTTTGGCATTTGTCAGATGAAAGGCTAAAAGAGCCCTTTTCGAAATACAATGGCACAAAGATAGTAATATAAACTCTATCCCTAATTTATCAGTCAAACCTAAACTGTGAAGGTTTTTGGCTCTCTTTTGGAAGCTTTATTAATTGGAGCTATCCAAACTCCCATGAAGAAGACGGAAAACATTGTCATTGCTGTTAATAGTGAGACCTGATTTTCTGATTCATTGGCACACCCCATCTCGTTAATTGCTTGAACGAATAATGTGATCGACCATTTAAACCAAGAACGATTGAATTAAGATTAATTTACAACAAAGATGGCATACCTTTATCCATTGAATTCTGAGAAACATAATATTTGCGAAGCAGTTGCACAAGAAACTCATTTCTTTCCCTTACCCTAACTTATTGGGTACCAAACTATAAGAATTCAATACGCTCTATACGGATGGAGAGAGGACCAGCTCCTTTGTATTTATAGAATGTCAAAAATGCATTTCCTTTCCATACATTTATTCAGCCCTTGTTTGGTCCCCATTAAATTAAAATTCATCTCTCTCTCTCTCTTTCTTATTAACCACACATTCTTCAATAAAATAATATTACACGTAAATCTAAAAACTTTTCCTTCCTTTTCAACCACACATTCTTCAAAAAATTACTATTCCTTTCATTATAATTTAAAATAATGGGGCCCAAACAAGGGCTCAATACGATAAGAAGCTAAGAATACAATAGTGTCATATCAATTACAAATATATCTAATCTCTCAACTTCTTCAGTGGAATAGCAATTGAAATATCAAATGAAATCAGTAAAGATTGAGTTCTATTTGAAATTAATACCATCAAACTGACATAAGGTAATTTATAAGACAACATCAAAATCCTTCAAACAAAGGAATGTTGGTCTCTAACATATTGAATGAACATATGTGATGGAGATATGTTCTCAAGTCCTATTTCTGCATGCAAGCGCTATACTTGTAGAAGAATTGTAGAAGAAGGAAACGTGGGAGAGAAAGAAGACAGGAAGAGAAGATGGAAGAGAAAGTGAGAAGAGAGAGAGAAAGAGAGGGAAGAAAAGTAGAAGAAGAAAGGCAGAGAGAGAAAAGTTTATTCAATTCTATCAAGTTTGTCTATTTCAAACGATAGCCACTTTGTTCTGTCTAGTACAAAACATTAATGAACTCTAAACAAGGCTTTAGCTTAACCTATCTTAAGTAGGAAATAAAATTAGAGACAAGAAAATTCCTCACAATAAAATCTAACCTCTTTTCCAAAATTAAGCATTTGTTCTTGATAAGTCGTCAATGGAATATTTCTTTAAATCTCCAGCGTTCTCTCTCCAATAGAGAGAACTCAACTCCAATGAGAGAATATAATAGTATTTTCAAGATAGCAAAATTTCTCCATAGCAAATATTTACATTGAACTCGTATGGCAACCTAGCATATCCATCCAAAAGAAAGATCGCTCCTTGATAGATGTTACAGTCTATCTTGCAATGCCATAGTCGAGTTCTAACAATCGAGGAATGATTGAGATTCTTAAAGATATGATATTGAAGACTTGTCAATTTTAGATTACTTTTATTTCGGTTTATTGTTATTTTCTCTTTGACTCAGTTCGAGTTTTCTTTCCCTAGCTAGTTTTCTACTTATATTAGACTAAGTAAAACCATATATAAAGAGCGTCAATGCATTGCATTAGACAGATTTTGATATTGAATAGAACTGGCTTCTCTCTCTCTCTCTCCCTCTATCTCCATCTTTTCTTATTATCTTTTTCTCTTACTCTTTATTTGTTCACCACTTCTTCCTCTCATCTCTACTTCTTCCCTCTTATCTCTTTTTTTAAAGTTACATAGTTTGTTAGCACTTACTGCATCAACTATAAATATAAAGAAGCTGGTCCTCTCTCTACCTATCAAGTGACACACAATTCCATCAATACAATGCTCAATTCCTACTCTGAATTATCTTTTTTCGCTCCCTCTTCTTCTTTTTCTTCCTCCTTTTGCTGACTGATTTTCTTCTTTTCAGTTATTGTTGTGGTTAAATTGATTTTCCAAAAGAAATAACTTGCTCTAATACCAAATTGATGTAGGACGCAACAAACAAGAACAAGATTGAGAAAATGATGAAGAGAGAGGAAGGAGAAGAAAAAAAAAGAGATAATTTAGAGGAAAAATGTGTGCATTACAATTAATAGACCCTCTTTATATAGAGTCTAAGCAAACTAATTTGAGAAGGAAACAATGTAAATAAATCCTAATTTAGTCAAAATAGAAAATCTATCAAAGAATAATCTAATTCTAATATAAAATCTATAATAAATTAATATAAAATAACTAATTTTATTCCCCACCATCTTATCTCTAGGAATTCAATGGACAAAGGCATGTTTACTTTATTGCAAATTAATATGTGAAAAGTCATAAAGTTCTAAAAAAAAATTATTATTGATTATGTAAGGATTAACACTGACAAAACAAGCAATGTATACACCTAATTAAAATTAATTCCTTTCAATTTGTGGATACCTGACGGCGACTAACTCTAACTATATAATCTAGCAAGATTATGTGATTCATGTTGGAATTCCAAGATAATTTTATAGGTGCGAATTGGAAAAGTCTCCAATTGGTGTGATGACTAGTAACGACTCTTCAATTGCAAATGGTGCGAATCAAAGAGGCATGTTGTTTCCTAATATGTATAAAGTATGACTACTCAAAAAGGTCTACATTAAAAGTCATAATATGACTACTCAAAAAGGTCTACAATGAAAAGTCATAATCTTTAGATAAAGTATAATCTATACTATTAAAAATGAAATGGTGCAATCTGTTGAAGATTCCGGAAATTAGGAGCAGATTTGGTGGTCATTTGTCCCATAATTCATGGCTCTAAATAGTTCATTTCTTTATTTATATGATTGACATATATTTAAATTTGGAAGTAATCCCTAGAATAAAGGAATATGTATGTCTCATGACACTATAAATATTTGTACCTTGCTGGAATTAATAACAAGACAGAATTATTGTCCTCCTTCGTGGTTCTCTCATTTGTTTCTCTTCCAACTTTATGGTATAAAAGCTGAGGGCGATCTGAGGAGGTGAAATGGTCAAAACGGCCATGACAAGTACACGCAGAGAGGAGGAATCAAGAGTCTCAACAGGGACCTCTGATCCTATCTCTACAACTGTACCCACCGCTCTGAATCATGCTCCTATGGCTACAATCTCTGAAACTTCCACTCTCCAAATTACCATGACTCGACTAAATGGCAGAAACTTCCTCCAATGGTCTCGAGCTGCCCTAATGGTTATCCGTGGTCGAGGACGTCTGGGATATGTAACTGGAACCACAGTAAAACCAGCAGAAAATGACCCAACCTATGCAACTTGGGACGCTTGTGAATTCAATGGAAGAAGACATTAAAGAATCATATCTATATTATTCTACGGCGAAAGAACTGTGGGATGCTCTCACTGTTGCCTTCTCCGATCTGGAAAATTCTGCCCAACTCTTTGAACTCCGGAATAAGGCACGAAACTTACACCAAGGAGACCTTGATATTACACAATATTACAATACTCTGCAACGGCTATGGAGGGAAATTGATATGTATGTTCAAATCGACTGGGAAACACCAAGAGATGCCGAGAAATACAGAAAACGGGTGGGAAATGGGAGAATTTATGACTTCTTGGCTAGATTGGTACCGGAATTGGATGAAGTAAGGGGTAGACTACTAGGTGTGAAACCAATCCCAGCAATTGATGAAATTTTTGCAGAAGTCAGACGCGAGTCCAGCCAAAGACGCGTCATGCTTGGAGATTCCAAGCAACATCCCATGGAAAACTCAGCTCTCGCCTCTCGTGGTCCAGAACCGCCGCGAGTGACTAGGAAAAATAGTAGTTCATGGTGTGACCATTGCAAAAGGGCGAATCACTCTACCGATCGGTGTTGGGTCCTACACGGTCGACCACCAAACCGAAAGCAATGGATTCGTAATGATGGGAGACCAAATCCAGTCTACCGTGAAAAAAATCTGTCCCGTAATCCCACCGGGTTCTAGAGTACTACCGAACAGGCCCAAAAATTTATGAAAATGTCTCTTTATCTCTCACCAAGGCCCAGCTTGAACAACTTTATAAACTTATTACGCCTACGTCCAGTGGCCAGTCATCTTCGGGTTTATTGACTGAAAAAGGTAGTTTTATTTCAGCATTGACCGGCAGAAGTAATTATGAACATTAGGTTATAGACTCAGGGGCCACTGATCATATGACGGGATGTAAAAAATTATTTCATTCTTATTCACCATGTCCTGGACATTTTAAAATAATTTAAAATAAAAATTGCAGATGGGTCGCTCGCTGCAGTTGCTGGAATGGGAAGTATTAGACTGAGTACATATGTTGAATTAACATCTGTTTTACATGTTTCAAGTCTTGCTTGCAACCTTCTTTCTGTTAGCAGATTAACAAAGGATTTGAATTGTAGCGATAACTTTACTGAGTCATTGTGTATCTTTCAGGACTTGATTTCGGGGAAGAGGATTGGCAATGTTAAAGAGCGTGAGGGGCTATACTATTTTCTGGAAGACGCCTACTTGAATAAACAAGCTCAAACTGCAAGTTGTGAATCTATCCCTACAGAAGAAGAAATAATGCTATGGCATCGTCGTTTAGGTCATCCAAGTTTTTCATATCTTAAATGTTTATTTCCATCCTTGTTTCGCAATAAAAATAATTTTCAATGTGATATCTCTCAACTTGCCAAACATTCTCGTTCTTCATTCCCTTCCCATGATTATAAATCTTCATCTCCCTTTACTTTAATACATAGTAATCTATGGGGCCCTTCCCGGATTAAAATTGTTACTGAAAAACGTTGGTTCATAACATTTACAGATGATCATACGAGGGTATGTTGGGTCTACTTGTTAAAAGATAAGACCGAAACTACACAAATTTTTAAAAAAATTTACTCTATGATCCAAGCTCAATTTGATGCAAAAATAAAAATCTTTAGAACCGACAATGGAAGAGAATGCTTCAATCAAGCCTTAAGAGACTTCCTCACCAAAAAAGGAATCATTCACCAAAGCTCTTGTGTCATTACCCCACAGCAAAATGGAATAGCCAAAAGAAAAAATCGTCACCTCCTTGAAGCTGCTAGGGCACTTATGTTTACCAGTAGAGTTCCAAAACACTTTTAGGGGGATGCAATTCTTACTGCATGTTACCTTATAAACAGAATGCCTTCTCGAATACATAATTTTGCAACTCCTCTAACTGTTCTGTCAAAAGTATACCCACAAATTCGATCTATCTCATCAATACCCCTAAACGTATTTGGATGTACTGCCTTTACTCATATCCACGATCACGAACGTTCCAAGCTAGACCCTAAGGCTCGAAAATGTGTGTTCTTAGGCTACTCACCGACTCAGAAAAGGTTATATATGTTATTCCCCAGATACTCATAAATATTACATATCCATGGATGTCGCTTTCTTTGAATCTGTTCCTTTTTTTCCCCAAAATTCCCCTCAGGGGAAGGAACACAATACCTACGATGGGAATTTTTTGGAAACTTCACCACAGGCACCTATGCCACACATGGAAGAGAACTCTACCTCCATATCCGAACCATCATCTCCCACACTTCCCGATCCACAACATGTTGACCCTCCAGTACAGCCAAGTCCAATGACAGGGGGAGATAAACAATTTGCTGAAACACCAGAGCTACGTGTATATTCAAGGAGAAAAAGTTCAGAAATTGTAGAACATTTCACAGCCCAACAGCAAAGTCATGAGTCTAAACCGAATTCAAGTAGCTTCCTTAACACACATATTGATGATAATAATGATTTGGATGTTCCTATAGCACTCAGGAAGGGAGTTAGATCTTGTACAAAACACCCTATTTCAGACTTCATTGGATATAGTCATCTATCCAGCTCTGTTCAAACACTTGAAACGAACCTCTCATCGATCAAGACTCCAAAGTCTATTCACGAAGCCTTGGCAATCCCTGAATGGAGAAAAGCAGTCAAGGAAGAAATGGAAGCCTTGAATAAAAATAAAACGTGGCAAATTGTGGAAAAGCCTAAGGATAAGCCTACAGTTGGGTGCAAATGGGTGTTTTCAGTAAAATACAAGTCAGATGGTTCGGTAGAACGCTATAAAGCCAGGTTAGTAGCAAGGGGATATTCTCAGACTTATGGAATTGATTACCAAGAAACCTTTGCTCTAGTTGCGAAATTGAACACAATGAGAGTCCTTCTGTCTCTAACAGCTAATCTAGATTGGAAACTACAACAACTGGATGCAAAAAATGCCTTCCTGAATGCCAACCTGGAAGAAGAGGTATTTATGGATCTTCCCCCTGGATTTAATGAGGTTAAAACTGAAGGAAAAGTCTGTAAACTGGAGAAGTCCTTATATGGGTTGAAACAATCCCCATGAGCCTGGTTTGATAGGTTCATGAAAGTTGTATGTCAACAAGAATATAAACAAGCCCAATCTGATCACACCATGTTTTTCAAGCATTCAGGTGGAAAAATTACCATCCTAATAGTTTATGTGGATGATATAGTCTTGACAAGTGATCACCGTGAAGAAATGGAGAGATTGAAAAAGGCTCTTTCGACCAAGTTTGTGATAAAAGATTTAGGTCTCTTACGATACTTTCTAGGACTGAAGGTTGCTAGAAATAGGAGTGCTATCTCTATTTCACAAAGAAAGTACGTCTTGGGTCTCTTAAGAGAAACAGGCATGTTGGGAAGTAAGCCTGCCGATGTCCCTATAAATCCCAATCACAAATTGGGGGATTGCTTGGAAAGTACACCTGTTGGTAAGGGAAGATATCAACGTTTAGTAGGCAAACTTATTTACTTGTCACACACAAGGCCAGACATCGCTTTTGCAGTAGTGTTGTAAGCCAATTCATGCATGCTCCATTCAAAGAGCATATGGAGGTTGTTTATCAAATTTTGAGATATCTGAAAGGGACTCCTGGGTATGGACTTTTCTTCAGAAAGAATTCTGGAAGAACTATTGAAACTTTCACCGACGCTGATTGGGCTGGTACAGTAACAGACAGAAGATCTACAACCGGTTATTGTACCTTCGTGTGGGAAAATCTAGTCACTTGGAAAAGTAAAAAAAAACAGTTGTTGCCAGGAGCAGTGCTGAAACTGAATTCAGAGCTTTGGCATATGGAATCTGTGAAATAATGTGGTTAAAGATACTGTTAAGTGAATTTGGGATTAAAGAGAATACGCCTATGAAAGTTTATTGTGATAACAAGGCGGCCATTGCAATGTTACACAATCCTGTTCATCGTGACAGAACTAAACACGTAGATGTTGATAGACATTTCATCAAGGAGAAGATAGAAGATGAGACAATATGCATGGTATATGTACCTTCATCCGAGCAAGTTGCAGACTTATTAACGAAGGGCTTATTTAAACCCATGTTTGGAAAAATGGTGGACAAGCTGGCGTTATTTAACTTGTACCGGCCAGCTTGAGGGGGAGTGTTGAAGATTCGGAAATTAGGAGCAGATTTGGTGGTCAATTGTCCCATAATTCATGGCTCTAAATAGTTCATTTCTTTATTTATATGATTGACATATATTTAAATTTGGAAGTAATCCCTAGAATAAAGGAATATGTATGTCTCATGACACTATAAATATTTGTACCTTGCTGGAATTAATAACAATACAGAATTACTGTCCTCCTTCGTGGTTCTCTCATTTGTTTCTCTTCCAACTTTACAATCTAATGGTTAAAATTAATTTCGCTAATAAATGTGACCATTAGGAAGAGACACGTTAAAATCTACAAATAGAACCCTCCTAATTCCATTTTCTTTACTCCAAATCAATTCCAAATAATTGATTTCTAATTATTTCCTTTTCCAAACTATGTCAAAATAACTTCAAATTATTTTTGAATTTTTTTCAATATCTAGTATTCGATATCCTCCGTTCTAAAAGAGTACAGTCAAATGTTGGCTCACCCGGTAAAATTAATATTGTGTTATATAATTTTGAATATTAATTTGGAAGAAACTTTGTATCTTGAGAGACGGAACGTCCATTTGATTCTATTAATACCAGTGTAGGGGGCAAAATCTATCTCGTAGGAGATTCGCATTCACATACCTCACTTCATTCTATCTCCTTCGAATTTCTGCAATTTCTACGTCTGAGTAAGTCGTAGTTGGTCATTATTACGCACGTTCCATGGTATCAATAAGTCGTCACTCTATCCTTATTTGTATGCAAGTGTTTTTGTTTACGGAATATAATTCATGCACCAATTTATCCGACGGTTCATTTACACAACTTGGATTTAACTATGATTCCGAAATCATCCTACCAAAATCCACAAACCAAGTAGATTCAATAAATAAAATTTTCTTTTACTATTAACGAATACCCTTTATTCAAACAAAAGTTCTTAGATATGGATGTTAACATGGGTGTAGGAGAGTAAAATGACCCCATTGCACGAAGAAAAATTAGATAAAGTTGTTACTTAAAACGGTTTTCTAGACATGTGTTCAGAAAACAATTTGATCCCAATAGTTGCTTCCGAAAACCTTAAAAAGTGGGGGTCCATTCTATCTATCACTAAAAAGGAGAAGTTCTCTGATAGACCTCCTAGTTATTCATTCAAGTTTGTTATGCCATATTCCAGAGTGTTCCAATTCCAGTTAGTTATCGTGGGTAGTTTGGGAAATAGGGGGGACGTAGTAGTATAAATGTAATAGGAGAGGGAGCATAATGGTTATGCAAATATTGAGTAGTTTGTGAATCTTGTAGGAGAGTTCCAGGCCTCTCAAATGCCTTAGAGGATCTTTCATTTCTGTTCCATTTTATCAGTTCATTTACAGTTGTTGAACTTTCTGCCATTCAGTATATAATACAGTTCATCACACTCCAATTATGAAATCCTGTAGCAATATTTCCGTTAACTGGTCTGCTGTCTAACCAATCTTTGATTAGCAGCATTCACAGGAGTGAACACAGGGCAGCAGCAGCACGCCAGACTACAAGAACTCTAACAGCTACTTCCAGGTTCCGAACATTCTCATAACTGTCTCATTGATGAAAGAACTTCAAGCAAGCAGACCCACCAGTGGTCATGAACAGATGGTCCAGTACATTTCCATTCTTTTATGGTAACAAGGCACTTCTACATATTAAATTTTTTTTTCAAATATGCAAGACCAATAACAATTTATTGTTTGTTAATTTCTTCTGTAGTTTTAAAATCCGTGTACTCTTACTGATGTTGGATAAATTCATTAATACTAGTACACTGCTGCAAATTTGTTTTGCAGAGTTTCCTATCCACAATTATTTTGCATAAATTTGAAAAAAAATAAAACCTAGATAGGTGTTTTACTTCATATTTGTTATAAGTACGACTTCAGGCAATCCTACTGGAAGATGGTAGGGGTTATCATGAAGAATGCTCCCCCACTTCTTCACAATAGAATCTGTAGACAATAATAGTATGAACCAAGGGAGGGTAATGAACAACAAGAAAGAGGTTTCAGTTTGACATTCATAGCGCAACCTGAACTGTATGGTCAAAGACTCGAAAGGTATTTATCCTGCTAACTTGCTTAAATAGATAATATTGATTTATCAAAAATTAGAAGCTCCCATTTTGTTCGGAAGCTGATATAACAAGTAATGTCATCCCACTACAACCTACCTATCCATTATTGGAACAGGGACAAATATGGAGAAGTTAGTAGTATCCCTTGGCGCATCATGTGAGTGCAAGGAAGTATAAACAGCACTACCAAAATTTTAATTCATCACCATTATTTTAAATTTTTAATACATAAATGATCAATATATACCAGGTTATTATAGAGACAGAGACTCCAGAGTTAGCTAGATGCATTAGTGAATTAAATAAGTGATGATAAAGTAGCACGAATTTATGGAAATATATGTTTTGTGTAATATCCGGTCTCATTGAGGTGCTAAGATCTCGTGTAAGATCATCCAGATTTTTCTAAATTTTGATATGTCAGAAAGATTCTACAGTGTTTCTTCATATCTATATCAAAACTAAAACGTTCAACAAAAATGTCAGATCAAAGATGACACCAAAGAGAGAAAAACCAAAATAAGCCTATAATAAATTAAGTAATGAATGTATTAAAATACGTACCTTATCAGATTTATCATTGTCAGCTTTCTCTTGCTCCATCTTTTTTTTCATCTTCTCCGCCCTCTCACGCTCCATTTTCTTCATCGTCACCAAAACCATTACCAATATTGATTCCAAAGAAAGCTTTACAAAAAAATTAAAAAAGCAAAAACCAATATATATACAAGAAAACCTGAACATAGACTGTTTCTTTAGCACGCTCTTCTTCGCTGAGAACACGACCACTGCCATCGCTCGAGTGGCGAAGGCCCAAGGCCGATGACCGCCAGTTGCCTTCCGTCAAAAGACGCACTCCAATGCGGGAAACGACAGATCTCATCGCCCTACGTTCCTTTCCAATTGCAATGGTGTATTTAGTTTGATTCCTTAACAAACACAGCCCCATTGCCGTTTTAGAAACCTACATGTATGTCCTTGATTGGTGATCAAGTTTAAAATGTCCAGATTTGATCATTGAACTTACGTTAATATTTTCGATTAGTCACTGAATTTAAGTCCATATTTTAGATTGCTCAATAAAATTTAAAATATTGAGTTTTGACTACTGAATTTTGAAATATATTGTACCTTACTTACTAATGTAATTGTTGAACTTTGAAAAATATCGAACTTACATTGAGTAATGTACAACATTTTTTAAAGTTCAGTGAGTAATGTACAACATTTTTTAAAGCTCAGCGAATAATGTACAATATTTTTCAAAGTTTAGTGGCCAAAACTCGACATTTTAAATTTCAGTGAGCAATCAAAGACATGAACTTAAGTTTAGTGACCAAAACTTGACATTTTAAAATTTAGTAACCAATCAAAGACGTGAACCTACGTTCAGTGACCATTGGAATAATTAACTCCCTTTTTATGTATTTAATTTTCTGGGTTGGATCTTGGTTGTTGTACTAGGTGAAGATTCGCTCGTGCGCTCTGACTTGCTGACGCGTGAGGACTAATTCGAAATACCAAATGTGACACAAAATTTATTTATGAATCATGCGTACAATCTAATTTAACGATATTGGATGACAACTCATACTTGAAAATATCACATTCATCCATTTCAAAAATTGATTTTTAAATCAATGCTAGGATTTTGACAATACCAACATTGTCAAACATTATTGTCAAGTTTGATTGTACAAATAGTATAATTTTTTATTTTTACCTTGTGAGCTTAAGCTTAACTCAGATTAGCGAAAAATATCCCAGTAATACTCTTAATTCACTATATTGGGAGGGGGGAATTGCGGAAATTGTATGATGTTTGGCCACACTACAGCTTCATGCTCTTGTAAAAATCAGACTACCAATCAAAATCAGGTGGTGGATGTAGTTGCCAAACCAAATCAGGTTGCTGGGAATGGGCTGGTTAATGCCAAAACGGCTGGACAGCTTGCACTTAACAGGTTACCTCAAGCAGACGCAGGTGGACTGGACGTTGGGGACGGACAGGTTCAGGCTGGAATGGCTAGAGCAAGCCCAACATTGCACTAATTCTACCCAACAACAGCAGGAAGGGCTCAATGATGATCTTCAAGGGCAAAATGAGGTCCTAGATGAAACTCCTTTCACTTAAATTATACACAAGAAAAGGGGGATGAATCAAGGGAAGAGAAGTGGGAGAATTACTCCAATTCCGGTGCTTGACAACGTAGACAATAAGTTCACTAAGGTAGGGGCAGGTTGTTCTTCTAATTCAAATGGAACAACATCTATGGCGTCTAGCAATGAAAAGTCGAAAAGGGAGCTTGAGGAGCAAAGAAAGGTGATTGTCGCAAAGGAGAAGAAGAAGGGAATTACCCTTGCCTCATTATCATGAAGATTGGCTTTTGGAACATAAGGGGATTGAACCGTCCCCTCAAACAAAATGGGGTTCAACACTTGATGAGAACGCATAATATTGACGTAATGGGAATTTTAGAGACAAAACTTGGGCCTACTAAGCTACAAAGGATGTTGAGGAATAAGTTTTTGGGACACTTGCAAGTGAATAACTTCACCATCCATCATCCCGGTAGGATTTTGATATTATGGGATCCATTTAAGGTGACGGTGTTGGAGCTAACCGCACAAGCCATACATATTATTACATGCAAGGTAACTTCCATATCTTTTCAGGTTAGTTTTGTATATGATTTCCATATTATTGTTGCTCGCATGTCTCTTTGGAATAATATCATAGAGCTTGGGGCAAATTGCTATTTACCATGGTTGATGATGGATGATTTTAATAAGTTTGATGAAAAGTGTAATGGAGCGGATGTTACACCATATGAAATTAGAGACTTCGAGGATTGTTGTCTTAATGTTGGGCTTACGGATATGAGGTCTATTGGATGTTTCTACACGTGGACCAATAATAAAACTTGGAGTACAATTGATAGACCCATGATTAATGATGTGCGGATGCAATCAGGAATTCATAGCATTGCTGAATTTCTGCCTTCGGGATGTCTCTCGGACCACTCTCCATGTATTGTCACTTTTGCAACAAGATGATAGCAAAGGAAAACCTTTTAAGCTTTTCAACATGTGGGTGGATCATGATGATTTTCTAGACCTTGTTCAAGATTGTTGGTACAAAGATATAGTGGGAACGAAGCAATTTACTCTTTACAAAAGTTACAAAATATTAAAGGGGCACTAAGGAGGCTCAATGATAAGCACTTCTCACATATCTCCTCTGGGGCTGAAATCGCATCTAGAATTTTGAAAGAGGCGCAAGTGGAATTGCATGGTAACCCTATAAATGCTCATCTTCAATATGAAGTGGCTAGTTGAGGAAAGAGGCCATGATTCTTCGTGAAGCGGAAAGACGTTTTTACTACCAAAAAACTAAGTGTACTTACCAAAAAAATAGTGATAAGTGCACTAAGTTTTTCCATTGGGTGGTTAAGAGAAATAACAAGAGGAACTATATTGCTACCATGTTGAAAAGGGATGGGACCTATACTTCCTCTCATAAGGAAGTGGTGGATGAATTCATGTGTTTCTATATGGACTTTTGGGAAAAATTTGTCTTGTTCAACCTATTGAGGCCGACGTTGTAAAGAATGGTCCCGTGCTAAAGGAAGAGCATGCTTTGTCACTTGTTTGTGAAATTTCAGATCAAGAGATTAAAGAAGCTTTGTTTAGTATTGGGGATGATAAAACACCAGGCCAAGATGGATATACATCTTGTTTCTTTTAAAAAGCTTGGTGCATTGTTCGATGTGAGTTTAAGAAGGGAGGAAGAGTTGAGTTTTTCAACTCTTCCTCCCTTCTTAAACAAACAAATCATACGGTGATTGCTTTGATTCCTAAGACAAATTACTCATCCTCCATTGGAGACTATAGGCCAATTACATGTTGTAATGTATTCTACAAAGTCATTACTAAGATTCTCGCTTCTAGATTGGGACCCATACTTGGATCCATTGTTGATCAAACACAAGCAGCTTTTGTGGAGGGAAGAAGTATGATTGAAAACCTTCATCCTGTACAAGAGCTTTTGAAACAATATAATCGGAAAAGAGTTTCCCCAAGATGCCTTTTCAAAATTGATCTAAGGAAAGCATATGATTCTGTGAATTGGAATTTTCTCAAATGTGTACTTGAAGGTTTGGACTTTCCAACTAAGTTTATTGGTTGGATTATGAAATGCATTTCTACTCCTACTTACTCTATTGCACTCAATGGTAGTCTACATGACCTCTTCAAGGGTAGAAAATGGCTTAGACAAGGTGACTTTCTATCTACATTCTTGTTTGTGCTTTGTCTTGAATATTTTTCAAGAATCTTGAAAGGCGATCACTTGTTCAAGGCTTTAAAACTATAATATTTAGTGGCTTCTCGGATGAATTATGGTCTGAATTATTGCATTTCATGTTGAATAGGTAAAATTCAATGATGATACAAGAAATTGAAGGAAATAAGCAAAAGTTGACAAAATTGGATAAAATGGCTAAGTTGTGAGAGATCCAAAGTTCGGGAACTAAAGTGCAAATACTCAAAAGTTGTCTCGGACCTTACGATGAAGATTCAAGAGTGCTCGAAGTCAATTGAATAAAAAATAACATCAAAGGAATGAAATATAATCAAAGTATGATCACACATCAAGTTCCAAACGAAAAAATGTATGCATCATTTTCAGACCCATTTTTGACATAGCAAATGATCTAATTTGAAAATGGTATCTGAAACAAAATTGTAGCCTTTTGAGTTATCTTTCCAGCACATCTAGAATCACCTCAATCGAATAATAGGAGAAAAAGTTATGATAAAAAGATTGAATATTGTGTAGTACGATTGAACTGACGACAGTGCCCAGGCGCTATCCCGTAGTGCTCAAGCGCTATGTTTCTGATTTTTTCCCAAAAGTCAACGGTTAGGCGCCCAATCGCAGTGCCTAGGTGCCACCCTGCCGTCAAATAGGGTTTTCAAGTAAAATTCATCTTTTTAAAAGTCCAACTCAACTAAAACTCTTCCAAAACTTGAAGAAGACATAAATACAACCTGACAAAAGAGGAATTCAAAGGGGGATTCACACATTGGGAGCCTCTATTATTCATAAAAACACCTAATAAACATTGGAGAAAAGGGAGATAATTCAAGGGAACAAAAGATCAAGGGATTGAATCTACTCATTAGGAAGAAGAACACACTTGGAAATTAAAGAGAAGAATTCAAGAAGAAAAACAACAAGTAATTCGAGGGTTGAAACAAAATTTGGAAGAGGAAGAAGATCTTGGTGCAAGATTGGTTTCTTATTCTATATTCTCATTCAAAACCAGGTGATGTCTTCAATAATAACTTCTTGTTTTTCTTTCAATATTATGAGTAGTTAAATTTAATTTCAGGGCAAACAATATAACCTATTTGGGACCATTTATTTCTTTTATTTGAGATTCTTGTTCGTGATGATCATATGTGTGGATTTTAATCATGTTCTCAATACTTTGAATTTTCTGGCCAATTATTCAATAATTTCGTGAACAATAATTGCGTAGAGAGGCGGATTCTTGTTTAGACCACATATTAAAATTCGGTAAATAATATAACATGCAAAGATACCTATATTAATTGCTGGAGTCATAAATGTATTCTCAGAATTATTAGTGCGTTTAACTAAGTTTGATTCGTGATAAGTGTCTTTTTGAACACTTATTGGGCACTTAATTTGATATAATTATTGATGAAAAGAATGAAATTCTACTCATAATTAAGTAATATTTGCTTTTGTAGGTAAAAATCACTCAAAGGAAAGAGAACAAGGCAAAATGAGGAAAAAAGACTAAAATTGTACAAAATTGTGAAGTTGGAGACCAAGGCAAACAAGTCAAAAAGTGGAGAATTTGGGATGCAATTTATGGAGGGCAAAATCGAAATGAAAGTCAAAACTCCGAGGACCAAATTGTACAAAATCAAAGTTGAGGGACCTGACGTGCAATTATTGAGGGACTTAGCTGCAAATTCGCCAAAAACCCATTTCTTGACCTTTTGGACAGAAACCCAGGTGCCCATATTTTTGAACTTCAGGGACCAAGGCTGCAATTTTCCTAGGTTTTAATATAAAAACCAGCAGCTGAGTTTTCATTCTGCAGTCTTCATTCTATCTTCTGCCTGGGACGATTCTACTTCTTTTTCTTTCTTTCATTTACTTTTCTTTTCTTTTCTTTTCATTTTCTTTTCCTTTTTTTTCTTGGTTATTTTGGAGATACAACATAGAGCAACAAGGAGATTACATCAAAGATTTGACAAAGCATTTCGAGAAAATCATAGCCAATCTACAAAAAGGGGTTTTATCTATATCTTTGTATTTTCTCCATTATTTAGCCATATTTGTAATACATTGGATGAATATTCTCCTTGATTATCATTTATTTAACACGAGCTAAGTATTTTGTTGGGATTTATGATAGTAGCTTGACCTAGGTTTAATTGATTTTCAATATTTGCTATTTGATATTAAATTGCCCATTTCGATGTGTTTCTATTATTGTAATTATTGCATTTTCATTTATGTGGCCAATGAATGAATATATTTCGTGAAGTGTACATAGTTCGAGAGAAGATTGTGCATTTTAGACCAAATGGTAGAAACTCTAGGGTTGTGTAGAGGATAGATATATACATTTAGCCCTAGGTAACCCAATGAGCTATTCTCATAACAATTTAATGCGGTTGTTTGGTAATAATCGACATAGAGATATAGTAGGTTAAACCAATTAATTAGGGTTAATTTCATTCGAGAAAGGTAATTAGCTAAAATTGGAAAATCGATTCTAACATCGTAAATGAGTAATTCGTTAATTGGCATGTGGAGAAATTAATTAGGCGACGGTTAAGCGAAACCACGAATCCCAACCATGTTTTCCTCCAAAATTCTCATATTTTCTTAGTTTGTATTTTTTTCCTTATTTTCTAAAATCAACTCTTTATTGTGTGTTTGTTTATTTTCATTATTAGAATTAAATTGATTAAAGTTGTGTGATTATAAGTAAACATTTCTCGGGGGATTGACAACCCAGATTTCAAAGGTCCACTTTATTACTTGAACGCGACCCGTGCACTTGCGGTGGAGGATTTTAGCAAACAATTCACATAGAGGTATATAATTGAAGTAGTTAAATAGGTTCAATGAGAACTCGATGAGGGTAAATTGAATGCAATAGAATAATTCGACTGAACACTACTTTAGATTTTATGAATCTCAACATTATAAGTAAAGGTGACCAATAGATGAAGTTGTTTCGTCCTAACATCCATTTATTATTTGAATTCCAAATCACTAAAATAAGTAAAGTTCCATCATTGAGTGACAGAAAGAGGTAAAGTTTTTGGAACAATAATCGGTCTCTTTATTACATTAGCTAAAACTGGGCCTAACCCTTGGGGATGTGGTAGTACCTCTAAAACCCGTTGTCGAACTTGATTAGTCGCCCTTGAGTTGCGTCGAGATCATTAGACCTTTGGAAGGACTGGTCGACGAAATATTAACCGAAGACTGAACCTTGATATACCCCAGGACAATATATTTTTGTTACAAGAACGTGAGAATGAACTAATGCCCCGTAATAATAGTTGGTTGTATTCGCCAATTTTCGCAACAATAGCTTGGTCCACAGTAGGATTAACTGCATTTTTGAACGAATGGGGCACGCTTTGGAAGAAGCGATCTGATGTTTGGATTTTTCCATTCTCATTTTAATTAGTTAGATCAAAAATTATAATCGATCATCATTTTTGTTTATTTCCATCAAATAGTGGTTAAAGAAAATTGAATTAAGTGCTAAATTATAGTCCTCGTGGGATCAACAACCTGGACTCTTATGTTCACTTTACTACTTCTTACAATCCGCACACTTGCGAGATAAAATTGACAACAGCGATAAGAAGAATAGTGATTTCAATTATCACCCTAAATGTGGCCAGCTAAAGATCACACATCTAGCTTTTGCCGATGACTTGATGCTCTTTGCTAGGGGTGATTTTATGTCCGTTAGAATTTTGATGAATTGTCTTGCTTAGTTCAAAGATGTGTTGGGACTTAGAATGAATGTTAGCAAATCTAGCATGTTTACAGCGAGTATTCATGGCCAAGATTTAGAGGATATTGAGGCATTGACCAACATTCCTAAAGGTTCACTGCCGTTTCGATATTTGGGAATTCCACTTGCCACTGGGAAATTAAAAATCAGCTCATATGATGTGTTTTTTTGATAAATTGTCGAATTACATTTGTGCATGAACTAAATCTTTACTCTCTTATGCAGGTAGGATAGAACTTGTTAGAGCTGTACTACAAGGTGTGGAGTATTTTTGGCTCTCTATACTCCCCATCCCATCTACGATAGCCTCAAGGATTGTTAAACTTTGTCGTAATTTTCTTTGGGGTACTAAAAAATCGTTGGTTGCCAGGATTACTATTTGCTTACCGAAGGAGGAGGGCGGGCTTGGTTTTAAAGATATCAAAAGTTGGGATTCAGTTCTTCTAGCCAAAGTCCTTCGGAATATTCATGCTAAGAAGGACACTTTATAGGTTAAATGGGTTACCCAAGTATACTTTCAAGGGAGGGATTTTTTGGAGCACATCGTAAGAAAAAATGACTCCCTGTTGCTCAAAAGATTGCTGGAAATCAGAGATAGCATTACTAGAATTTTTGGAACTGCCACGTTGTCCAGCTGGAGTAAAGCTGGCCAATTTTGCGTCCGGGACACCTATGAGCATTTTCGGTCGAAGGGAGACAAGAAGGTATGGACAAGGGAGGTTTGGAGATCTTTCATTACTCCAAAACATCAATTTTCGTATCTCAACATTGATAAGAATTGTGTTTTTTGTGGGACGCACTTGGAAACGGGACAACATGTATTTTTCCAATGCTCTTTCACCTCTAGCATATGGATGAAGACCAAATCTTGGATAGGGATTAGAAGATCGATGACTACCATTTCAAGTGCTTTGAAGTAGATCAAGAAAGAGGCTCGATGAACATCTTGGCAAAGTAAATCCAAAAGAATTGCACTTGCGAGCACTGCTTACCATATTTGGATGGCACGGAATAGGAAGATTTTTTAGGGACTAAGTCCGCATGTGTATAGTATTGTTAGACGAATTAAAACACGTGTGTACAAGGTTATATTTGCTTTGTCCCCACATGTTTTGATTCATTTTGAGTCTTTAGCTCTGGGACCTTAGTGCCTATCATTTGTATATTGTTTTCCTTTTTGTTAGCTTGAAGTAGTTGTACTTCACTTGGTTCTTGACTGCTTAGGTATACTTAGTATACTTGTATTTGTACTTGATCTTTGATTGTCCGAATATGTTCGGTATACTTGTAAATAGGTTTTGATATATGAAATTTTACATTTAACGATCAAAAAAGAATAAGAATGAGAAAAATAGCCGTTACGGGGACCCACACAAGAGAGGAAGTCAAATATGGTGACTTGATATGATGGATAACGGTCATATTTTTCATTTTTGTGAGTAAAAAATGGAAACTAAATGGGGCCTAAATCAGTTGTCTTACTTGGACGTCCTTCATTTATACTAGCTCTTGTTAATAAATTGTAAGACGTCATATATATAGTGCATTTTAAGTTTCTGTTTGGTAAAAAATTTAATCAAAGTCAAATTCAATAATTGATTTTAACCATACGTTTCATGAGATTCACAACTTTTCAACCACGCATTTCATCAACTTTTATAAAACTGCTAAAAATTTGATTTTAATCCCTATCAAATAAGAGCTAAGTGGCATCAAAATGTTGTTTTATTAATTGCTAAAAGAACTAAAATAATGAAGTGTTAACATTTAGAAAATGAGACTCAAAAGAGACGACAAATGACAATGGCGAATATGAGCTCCCGTAAAAGGAGGATCGTAGTAAAGTTAGTGTCCACAGGCAATAATTTTGTCGGGTAAAAATACTTGTACAGTCCAGCTCAAACTGTACATGTGAGGGGGCCTAATGCCGAGGTTGGGGCCCTCTCATGTGAAGGAGCTATAAGTCTTGCAGGACACAATCCTTATAATTTTGTGTGACCTTAGATGGTTAGGTGGCACTGTGGCAACAATCACTAATAGTTGAGGGGGCCTAATGCCGAGGTTGGGGCCCTCTCACGTGAAAGGAGCTGTAAGTCTTGCTGTATACAATCCTTGTAATTTTGTTTGACCTTAGACGTTTAGGTGGCAACAATCACTAATAGATGAAGACATATAAGCTCGGCAAAAGCCCAGATCATACCTTGATTGGTCTACAACACAATTTGACTTGCCTCCGTAACCTGTGTGTTTCACTTGACATTCTACTCACATGGCCTTAAACTAAGGCACGTCAATTCAGGTCGTAATTCAGAGCGATCCAATGTAATTAACAGCTCTTACTACTTAAAAATACACAGACAAAATCACATAAAAATCCAAACTTCATAGGGGTGGACACAGTCCAATTCGGTTCTGTTCGATTCGATCGGATTCGAGAATCAAATTGAACTAATAATTACCGGTATCTTATAAATGAAATCGATGGATCCAACTTTAATTATGGAATAGAATCTTCTGTTGGGGTCCAATTTGTTCGATTTCGTACCATAATTAAAATTTTCAATATTATCGTAATTCCAACAATTATTTATATTTTCCTAATGTTTGAAACAACACAACCACCTAACAAACAATATATTCTCTACAAGATAAGAAACACAGTCCAAATTTATAGACATAAATAAAAAGTTGTCAAATAAAATTCATTCACTAATATATACTAATGTACAAAATATTAACAGTGAAACGTGTGCAAATTTTCTTTTAGGGAAAAAAATTTGACATGTTTAATTCAAAAATAAGAAACAAAAAATTTAGAAGGTTGGGTCCTTCAATTTTGGATCAAGAACTGAGAAACAAATCAAATCCATTGATTTTCGTTTCTAATACATGATATCCAATTTAACCTGAGAAAAATGAATTGAATCAAACAGAAATGCTCGGTCGAAACTTTTTTCCATTTGTATAAAAATCAACCCGATCCAGATGATCGAGCTGAAATCCCTATGACCTAAGCCCTAGTTTGGCCAAGTTGGATCATATGATCCAAATGCAACTAGCCCAACAAAGTCTGAATTAACGGGCAATTTTTGAAGGGAAAATTTAGCATATGCATCATTCTATTAAAATATTTTATAATCTACACTATGTCGTTAATAAAATTTAAAAATACTGGATGATATATATTTCATGCCTATAAGCACTTCCTTCCAAAAGTAACCCAGAAAAAAAGAGAAGAAGATGAATTCCCGGTATTTTTATTATTGGTCAAAGATGAAATATGTTTACATTTATAGACACATTACAACAGCACTACAGCTGGACTTCAACAAATTTAACTAACTGCATTTATTCTAACTAACTATATCTAACAGCTTTCTTTGTCAGCTAATCTGCATCGTAAGATCCCCCCTCAAGAGGGGCATGTATGTTAAGAATGCCCATCTTGGAGATATTCATTTTGAACAGTGCAGAACCCAAGGGTTTTGTTAAAACATCTGCTAGCTAATGTTAGGAAGAAACATGGATTATCTTAATCAAACCAGCTTGTAGTTTCTCTTGAACAAGATGACAGTCTATTTGAATGTGCTTGGTTCTTTCGTGTTGAACAGGGTTAGTAGTAATGGAAAGTGCTAACTTGCTATCGGTATAGAGGTGTGCGGGTTGGTCATGATGGAAACCTAAGTCCTGTAGAAGGTAGAGCCATTGGACCTCACAGGTTGTGGAAGCAAGTGCCCTGTACTCAGCTTCAGCGGAAGACCTGCTGACTGTAGCCTGTTTCTTGGATTTCCATGAAATTAAGGATTCACCAAGGAAAATGGAAAAGCCAGTGATGCTGCGCCTAGTGTCAATGCATCCCGCCCAATTGCTGTCATTGTATGCTTTGAGATGCAGATCCAAATTGCTGGGAAAAAATAACCCTTGGCCGGGGGTAGCCTTAATGTATCTAAGAACCCTGTAAGCTGCATCCAAATAAGACTGAGCAAGTTTAGACATAAATTGACTAAGAATTTGCACTGAATAGGACAAGTCAAGTCTAGTGATTGTGAGGTAGATCAATCTGCCAATAAGTCTTCGGTAAAGTGAGGGATCAGTTAGGAAGTTGCAATCTTCAGAACTTAGCTTGAGGGTAGAATCCATTGGGAATGCTACAGGTTTGCAGCCAGAGAAGCTAGTGTCTTCCAGTATATCTAGAACATATTTTCTTTGGCAAAGGCTTATTCCCTTCCGTGATCTAGCAATTTCCAGTCCAAGAATATACTTCAATTTGCCTAAGTCCTTAATTGTGAACTGATCATCCAAAAATTTCTTGAGAGCTTGAATTTCATTGAAATTGTTACTTGCAAGTAAGATATCGTCAACGTAAACTAAGAGCACCATGAATGAATTATTAGTAGTGCGAAGGAATAAGGAAGAATCTGACTTAGCTTGCTGAAAACCATATGAAATGAGGCTGGTAGTGAGCTTCTCAAACCATTGCCTGGATGCTTGTTTTAAGTCCATACAAGCTTTTATTTAGTTTACAAACCAAGGAGGTGTCGTGAATTGGATAACCCTGTGGTGACTCCATATAGACTTCCTCATGTAAGTCACCATGCAAAAAGGCATTATTTACATCTAATTGGTGCAAAAACCAATTGTTTACTGCTGCAATAGCCAGTAGCACACGAATGGAAGTTAATTTTGCAACAGGAGAAAAAGTGTCAAAAAAATTAAGGCCTTCTTGTTGGGTGTATCCCTTAGCAACCAGCCGTGCTTTATATCTTTCCACAGTGCCATCTGCCTTATACTTGACTTTATAAACCCATTTACATCCAATAGTATGTTTGTCATGTGGTAGATGAGTGAGGGTCCAAGTATTATTCTTTTCAAGAGCTTTTATTTCGCTATCCATAGCTTTTTGCCAGTGGGGAAATTTGACAGCTTGGCCATAGAATTTTGGTTCAAAAGTATTAGAAAGTGCTGTAGTAATGTCTTTGTGTTTGGGAGCTAAACGATTAGTGGATATAAAGTAGGATAAAAGATATGGTTTGCCTGGTGCACATGGTCTGACCAGCATTGCAAAAGACTGAATTGCTATGGAAGAGGAGGGCAACTCACACTGATAGTCATTCAGGTAAGCAGGCATAAGTCTGGTTCTGTTAGATCTTCTGAGAGGGGGCTGGAAAGGAGAGATGGGTAGAGTATTTGATAACTCAGGAGAGTTTGAAGGGTTGCTGAATCTGGTATCATTTGGCTCAGAAACTGAATCTGCAGGAACTGTTTTTGGGCTAATTGGGCTATTTGTTTCTGGACTAGGTGGAGCAAGTGGTTGGACTGTTGGTGTAGGATAAAAAATGGGCTCAGGTATAGGAAATACATGTGAATTTGAAGGTGAGTGAGATGAGGACTGTTTGTATGGAAATATGCTTTCATGGAAGATTACATTCCTGCTAATGAAAACTTTGTGGGATTGTAAGTCATATACTTTATAGCCCTTGTATCCAAGATGATACCCAAGGAAAATGCACTTAGATGCTCGAGGAGAAAACTTTGTTCTATGAGCATTGATTGTGGATGCAAAGCGGAGACAACCAAAAGTTCTAAGGTGGTGGTAGTTAGGTGACTTTTGGAAGAGTACTTCATGAGGTGTTTTATTGCCAAGAACGGGTGATGGTATACGATTTATGATGTGTACTGCTGTAAGTACACAATCACTCCACAAGATGAGAGGAACATTCGATTGGAAAAGAAGTGCTCTAGCTACTTGTAGGATATATTGGTGTTTTCTTTCCACTATTCCATTTTATTGGGGTGACTCCACACAACTTTTCTGATGGAGAATACCATGAGATTGATAAAAATCTATCATGAGGAATTCAGCACCATTGTCTGATCTGATGGATTTAATTTTAGTATAGAAGTGAGTAGTGACCATTTGGTAGAAGTTTTTGATATGGTTACGAGTTTCAAATTTTGATTGCATCATGAAAACCCATGTGCATCTAGAATAATCATCAACCAAAGTAAGGAAAAAACTGTAACCATTGAAAGAATGTACACTAAATGGGCCCCAAATGTCACAATGGACTAAATCAAAAATCTTATTTGATATTGATTCACTGATGGGAAAGGGTAATTTCCTTTGTTTTGCTAGGGGACAAACTTCACATATATGCAAACTATTACAAGGTATTTGAGAATTAATCTGTGGGATCTTGGACATTCTTGCGTCAGATATCTGCCCAAGTCTGTGATGCCATAGGTCATAGTTGGGATATTGAGAGGCAAGTGCTGTTGAACTGGTGATAGATTGAGGCATAGGTTGATGATGACTAAACAGTAGATGATCTAAGCCTGCTATTTCCTTAGCAAAACCAGTCATCTTCATGCTGGACAGATCCTGTATGAAACAATAAGAGGCAGAAAATAATACACGCAGGTTAGAAGACTTTGTTAGCTTGGAAACAGAAATAAGGTTGAATGAAAAAGAAGGTACACATAGGACATTGTCAAGAGTTAGGCTGTCAGAAATTTTGACTTTGCCAATGTGACTAACTGGTACAGAGAAGCCGTTTGGTAAGTGAACATTGCTATCTGAGGTTGAATCAATGGAAGTAAAAATGTTTGGTGAACAGATCATGTGATCTGTTGCACCTGTATCTATTATCCAAGAAATATTCATTGGTTTGAAAATGTTATTATAGAAGGAAATACCTGCAGTGATAGTAGCTGCTGTGTGGTTATGTGTTGGTGTTTGCTGGGTTTTGGTAAAAGCTATGAATTGCTGGTAAAGATCGTGATTGAATGAATTACTTGGTCCCCCATCATCTGCAGGTTTACTTGTTGTTACAGCATGGACAGCAGGAGTATCAACCAACTTTCTTGACAATCTAGGACCTTTCCAACCCGAGGGGTAACCTATGAGTTGAAAACACAAATCTGCAGTGTGATTAAGATAACCACAATGAGTACATTTAGGCTTCTTTTTATCCTTCCAAGGTGGAGGTTTGCTTAATGTTTTGGGAGGTTGCCTTGCTACCATTGCAATTGATTCTGGGAGTGAATGAGTTTGTAGATGTCGTTGGCTTTCTTCTTGAATGAGAAGGGCATATACTCGAGCTAATGATGGAAGTGGAGAAGTCAGGAGCAACTAGCTTCTTAGTGCTGAATAGGATTCATTTAGCCCAACGAGAAACATCATAACACCATCTGATTGTTGTCTATCAGATATCGTAGTATATCACAGGTGCAGCTGGAAAGTATTCCACAATTGCATTTTGGAAGTGGTCTGCAGCTGATGTATTCGTCCCAAATGTCCTTGAACGAATTGTAGTATGTGGTTAATGGCTGTGAGCCTTGAGAAATGGAACTGATTGATTTCTCCAAGTGATACACTCTAGGACCATCACTACGAGTATATCTAGTTTTGAGTTCATTCCATACTTCACAGGCAGATGAAATATACAACAAACTTTGACGAATCTCTTTGTTGATTGAATTTAACAACCAAGATAATACCAGATTGTTAGCACGCACCCAACAATTATATACAACACCATTTGGTGGACTTGGAGTTGGTAAGAACCATCAATGAAGGCTGACTTATTCTTGACACTCAGTGCCATAGAAATTGAACGGCTCCAAGAAGTGTAGTTATCTCCATTCAAGACCTCAGAAACAATCAGAGTGCCAGGGTTATTGCTTGGATGCAGGAAATAGTGACTGGTTGGATCATCAGCAGGATTAAAGAGGAAATTCGCCATGGTTTGTTTTTACTCAGGAAGAAGATAAAATGACAGAAATTAAAAGTTCATGAGCTGAAACCAATAGAGGCTAATTTCTGCTGGGAAACAACTTGAGAGTGGCCGGATTTGCAGCCATGGATGGAAGCACATCAGCAGAATCTTGAAGAACTGGAATGCAACTTGTACGTCCAGTTGTTTGCAAGAGTAAGAACTGAAGAATCTTCAGAAAACCAAGAATGATTCCAGTAGAAATCTGGAAAATGAAAGAAAAAAAAACAGCAACGAAAAGCTTATCTTTGCTCTGATACCATGTTAAATTTCAGAATTGAAATCTGCAGTTTGAGCTTAGAGTTTGGAGATGATAAAGAAAAAAAGAGAAGAAGATGAATTCCCGGTATTTTTATTATTGATCAAAGATGAAATGTGTTTACATTTATAGATACATTACAACAGCACTACAGCTGTACTTCAACAGATTTAACTAACTAACTGCATTTATTCTAACTAACTGTATCTAACAGCTTTCTTTGTCAGCTAATCTGCATCGTAAGACATCTAGCCATTTGTAACTGTTCAGTTTCAATTTCATCCTAATTTCACGTGTAGCATTAACACCTTTTTTGACCAGTTTTGAATTTCATCCTAATTTCACGTTTAGCATTAACGCTTTTTCCTAAATGAAGAAGAAATTCATGGAACCGACTATTTTTTATCACAATGATTGCCATTTTGTAGAAAATTCACGGAAAGCATACATTTGCTCTACATCTCGGATCTCGGCGAAAACTTTGTCTAGATTAAAAATATGAAATTTGATGATAAATGTCGCCATCTAAAATTCGAGTTTCGGATGGATATATCATGTACTGGGTTTTCTTTGTATTTGCGTTTTGATAATTCTATCCATTCGTAATTCGACGTCCGATGTCTCATCGCTTGTGGAGCAATATGTCTATGTTTTTTGCTCTTGTAAACTTTGAATGTAGGTTTCCTGCCAGTGATGTCGTGAATCATCCATATGTTACCGTGTATGAATTTCAGAAAGTGGAAATGTGATATGATGAATATGTGAACGATGAAACGGGCTATAGTCACCACAATTAAATAAATTCAGTGACTAGAAAATGCTTCGATGATAAAATAATATATTCACCACATACGCTATTCTCTAGATAATTCGACTTATGTCAACATTTGATTTTGTGTCTATATGCAAAAAAGAAGTCCCTTTGAAATAAATGTTTGGAGTTGATCCTCTTACAAGATGACTTTGATGCTGCATCTGAAACCATCTTTCATCAAATTGTGTGCAAGTTCTTATCTACATAACTTAGATTTATCCAAACTTATTTCTTTTTCATTTGTACAGGAATGAACGCAGCAAATGTATTTGTAGTAAATGGTACGGGTACTTTGCTCTCCTAGTTCCTTGTCAATATGATAGTGAATGAGGCAAGGTCGAAATGTGACGTTCATGTATCAAGATTGGGAATTCTGCAGATGTGGAGATGTTCCCAATCCGAATAACGAATGACAATTCCCTGCAATTCTACTTGAAGTTGAAGCGTAGGGATCCACGTATCACAGCATATGCATTACGTGTCAACTTGGTTGAGATCTTGCAATCCACAGACTCTGTAAAAATTCAGACAGATAACATCAATGGTTCACAACTTTTATCTGCTAATTTGTTAAAAGTAAATTCAGTAGCACATGATTTCACCCACAACTTCTATCCACTAAGTTGTCATCTTCAGCTTGTCGTTCTAAACTCATCATTAACAAATTTTCAAAACCAAAATATGCATTACAAAGAACCAACCAAATTTTGTGCCTCCGAACAAAAATTCTTGACTCCATCTCACCATTGGGATTGAGTTGTTTGACATCCCATTTGCAGATAACTAATTTCTTTTATTTCCAGCTAATACGCATCAGATCATATGCTACCAAAGTTAGATCAAACCATGATGGAAATAAGGAATTAATGCACCACGAAATAGAAAAACAGAAAAGCCATGATGGTCAAATGCAGTTTACAGAAAAGTGTGACGGTTGTTTAAAACTTAATAATTCCTGCTGGCCAGACATATTCACTCAGAATTGAAAGAAAAATAGAAGCATTCATTATAGTCACCAAAAGGGGCATATTTGTTAAAATATCCACACAAATCTGACTGTATAATCACTATAATTGCAGCATTATAAATTATATATTGCACATCTAACATGAGGGGAACAAAGAGTATTGCATAACCCAAAATAATTACCTGTGGATTGTGATGAATCACAAACTTTTTTCTTTTTGTTGTTTGGAAATGCAACTACATCTTCAATTGCCCTCTTGCCTTTGTCCTCCGTGTGGTTCTTCCCCCCATACATTCGAGATCTGGGCGCACGACTTTTGCAAGTGGTGGACTGCTGCCTGAGACTTTTGATTTTGATGATGTATTAATGGAACGAGTAATGCATCGAGACTTTTGTTAACGAGTTCATTCTTGGGTTCGATAATCTTACAGGTTTTGTGTAAATCGCCTACTTGCTGTGTTTTGATGGACCTCGCGGACAAACATCTCTTCTAAGCCACTGCAACTAAAGTCCCTTCGACATTTTGCTATACCCATACGGAGCCGAGAGATGATATGTTTTTATCAGCATCCATGGTAGGAATTTTTCAGAAAAAAATGGATTGTGGTCAGGTGGTGGTGGGTGTGGTACGGCACGCCTCCGACAAGAGATTCTATACAGTGGTAAAGACTTAATTAATTGAAAATGGGAATCAAATGTTGGATTTGTATGAAATGGCATGGAATAAGCTTCTGCGGGAGATCTGTGAATGATCAATTCATGTTGGATTTGTATGGAATGACATGGAATAAGCTTCTGCGGGAGATTTGTGAATGATCAATTCATGTTGGATTTGTATGGAATGACATGGAATAAGCTTATGCGGGAGATCTGTGAATCATCGTGTAGGTTTTGCGTTCTTTTTCTTGGTGGGCGATTTGGAAGAGAGATTCCGAGCAGATGAATTTGATCGCAAAAGGAAATATCACCATTTTAGGGGTTTTTGGGTTAATTTAGTCAGTTAAGGCATGTCTGGCGGAGGAAATACATAGAAATGACATTTGAACTGTAGCAAATTTTAACATTGGCCATTGACCCATTAAATGAAAAAAAAAAAGTTAAAATATAAGTTTACACTAAAAGGGCGATTTTACCCTTCAATATACACCTGACTATTAGAAAAAATCCAAACCGACCGATCGACCTTCGAAGAAAACCGACGCCAACTGCCTGAAGAACGATCGATCAACCACCGGTCGAAAACATCAACATTCAATCCGTACCTGCACGCTACTATTCCGGTTAGTTTTGGCACTCAAAGTTTATTATTACAAGTTCCAATTTTTAGATTCATTATTTTTACGTTTATTCGGTTTAAATTCTTCATCATCATGTAAAGTTGTTAGATTGTGGATGTGAATGAGGTGAAAACTGTGATTTTTTTGTAATTTTTTGACCTCTCTATCATCGACAATGGCGATTTCGCCTGCGGAAAGACGATACCCAACTGTTAACAGTCGGCCCACGACTGTTAAAAGTCATGGGCCTACTGTTAAACAGTCATGGTCCAACTGTTAATAGTCAGTGCAGTGACTGTTTAATTTTTTTTTCAATTTTTATAATTAATTTATTTTTTTATTTGATTAAATAATTATGTTATTTATTTATTTATTTAATTTTTATAATTGTCTTTCATTTTATTTATATAATATAATTATTTAATTTTTATAATTGTCTTTTATTTATATAATTTAATAATTGAATATTATCTAAAATTAACAATTTATTTTATTCCTATTATTTTTGTTTTTATGAAATAATCTTTGAATTTTTTTTCAAATTTATTTAGATAATATATTTGTTTTTTAAATTTTTTAAAAATGTATTTAATTTGAAATTTTTTGTTCGTAAATATATTTTCCAAATGATTACAAGATTAATTTGATTAAATAATAATTATGTTAATTTTTTTTATAATTCCCTTTTTTTATATAATTTAATAATTGAATAGATAATGTTGTCCGAAATTAACAATTTATTTTGTTCCTTTTATTTTTCTTTTATGAAATATTCTTTGGTTTTGTTCTAATTTATTTAAATAATATTTATCTTCTTTATTTTTTTAAAAATATATTTAATTTGAATTTTTTTTTGTAAATATATTTTCCAAATGTAATATACAAGATAAACTAAATTATTTTAATTTTTAAATTTGCATTGAATTTATTTTGTTATTAGCGTCAATGTCTTGCGTATTGTATGATAGTTATAATTTGGTTGCCTTGATTTTTTGAGATTATGCGTTACTTTATTATCTATTGTTCAATGTTCTAACATTTGAATTTGTGCAAATTGGAGTATCATTTAGATGGGGAGTTGAGATTGATGGCGGGGAAAGCTACTTGGAACAGTAACTTTGAGAGTTTTACTACAGTGTTGGACCTGCTTGATGATCATCACGGAGATATGTTGCGACAGTTCTTCTTGTGGCCACTGTACCAGATGCGAGAGGTATAGTACTCGGGACAGATTATCGATACACTTCTATGTCGGCTTTTGAGGCCAGTCGATGGCGATTCCCTCCACTTCGACCTCGGGGGCAAGGTCGTCAGTTTCTCAATTTATGAGTTTAGCTTGATCACTGGACTGAGGATTACAGGCGAAGATGCAGCCATTGAGAGAAGCAATAGGCTGTATGATATGTACTTCCAGGGACATGGGTTAGTGCATCTACCCGAGTTGATAGTCGCGATTAGGGGTGCGACCAGATGCTAGATAGATTGAAGTTTGGACTGGTCTACATCCTCGAGAGTGTGATTAGGTGCCATCACAAGAAGACTGCCATCGACATTTTTCATTTGAAAGTTGTTGACAACATTGATGCGTTCAACGACCATCCATGGGGGCCAGAAATGCTACGAAGACACAGTACATGTTTTCACCATATTACACTCGAGGCCCAGATGGTCAATGCGTAAATACGATACATATGGATTGCCCTTCACGGTACAGGTAAATGTTTAATATAATTAAAGTTAAAGTTTTAGTATATTACATTTATGCATAATAAGTATATGTGTTGCAGATTTAGGTGTATGAGACAGTCCCTGCACTGGGAGCCCGCTTTGCAAAGCGAGGGGAGACACGATGCCCTCAGATGCATCATTGGAGATCGTCGCGAGCGGAGGGATGTCCCACTGGGAAACAGTTATCGGCCCTTCTTGACGATCCTCAAGTAAGTATTATGCATTTGTGATTTATATTATACGTAGTTTAAATCTGTTTACATAATCGTTAACTAGTTCAAATGTCAATAGGTCAACTTGAAGTCATACCTGAGTTGACGCCATCGATGGAAGAGGAGGCTCGGGGTCTTGTGCGGGATGTAGACGTTCTGCACACCGAAGACGAGCAGATGTCTGATCCGAGTGTGGACCGAGATTGGATATGTGAATTAAATATAATTTATTGAATATCGTCGACGTATAAATTTATTGAATAATTTTTAATGTTATTTACGTAGGAAGGCGGTCCAGCTAATCGATGATCACCTCCGCCGAGGGCATCGCCGCCGACATTGGCATCGCCTCCGCCGAAGACATCGTCATCGTCATTGGCATCGCCGCCACCATTGGCATCGACGATATGGGACGAGAGTTGACAAGGAAGGTTGACAATCTATCCCATGATGTTGGAATGCTACGGTCTTGCGTTGTCGATCTTCAGGATGCGGTAGTGACACTTAGAGGAGATTTAGCTGCTAGGCGATGGGGGGACAGAGGGAATGGTAGAGATAATCGAGAGGGTGGCAGAGATGGTGATGGAGAGGGGGGTTGCCCATATTTTTGGCATGACGAGACATTAGAGTCATTCTGATTGTCTATGGAGGGGGATAGGATGGCCCCGATGGGAGAGACGGAGGAGGCGGCGACAGAGGGAGAGGCCCCAATGGGAGGGGCGGAAGAGATGGCGACGGAGGGGAAGGCCCCGATGGGGGGACGGATGAGGTGGCGACGGAGTAGGGGGCCCCAGAGGGCGAGAGGACACCCATCGTGATTGAGGGTAAGGGACATGCTGTGATGAGACGGAGCAGGTGATCGGCAAGAGGTTGAGAGTGCCGTCACAGTATGTTGTTTCTCCCTTCACGGCTGAGGCCAAGAGGAGGACGTTCATCGATGGGACGTACTCGAACTTATTCAGAGAGGTGGACAATGTCAAGTGAAAAGTATTCGAGACAGAGTGGAGGAGAATTATCCCCGAGTAAGTATTGTATGATTTTAATAGAGCACTGTACGCTAACTCGTCTATGCTTATTTTAACATTTCCCTATTTTTTCAGAGCTACTCGCACGATAGGTAATCGGACGGTCTCAGACGCTTACAAGTGGTTCCACGATATCACGACTTCGGGAGCTTGGCTCGTCGATGATGTAAGTGAGCTATTCATTTCGTGTTTTGTATATATACGTCAATTTGTGTTTATTAAATGAATAACAAATAATTTTTTGGTGTTTCTTGATGCTAGCACATCGACCTGACCATGGACTTGCTGCGAGATCGAGCTTAGAGACATCCAAAATCATTAGACGTCCATGGTCAAGTCATATTAAACACCGAGTTCCTGCGTGCTGTTACCATAGAGTATCAATCGCTCCAACTTCTGGGTAATGAGTACAAGGTGCCAGAATATATGCTCGAGTGGGTCATAGGATTGTCGTCGAGTGTCGGGGGAAAATCATGGGAGGGTTGTACACATATGTACATTCCAGCATGCATCAATAAGCACTATGTTATGCTAGAGATCGTTTTTGCTGACACGACTATATATGTGTACGACCCAGATCATTCATATTTGACGCAAGGCCAGTTGGAGCAAAACTTGGAGTACGTAGCTGTAATTGTTCCTATAATGGCCAGACAAGCGGGGATGACTGTACAGGACAAATTGCAGATTGTTCGGAACACGACGACATCGCGACAGTCCATAAGGTAAGTATTTGAACTTTGTTGTTTTCATCTTTCAGATTTAGTTTTTTAGCTACACAGCACTAAACTGATCCATTCTTGTTCAATTGTAGTGGCGACTGTTGCATATTTGCCATTAAGTACGTTAAATTTTTAAGTATAAGACATAAGGTTGATGAAATCAACCAATCGTGGATACAGAACTGGAGAAAGAAGTTAGCATGTGATTTGTTCGAATTTAATGGTAACCCGTAAATTTGTATTAAATATATGTAACATTCGAATTGTAAATTTAATTATTTTTTGTGATTATGAAATAATTGTAAATTTGTGTTCGATATATATAACATTCACATTGTAAATGTAATTTTTTTTTATTATGAAATAATTGTAAATTTGTGTTCAATGTATATAATTATTTTTCTATAAGTTGATTTTTTGTTATTTTACACATATACTGAGAATGGAACTAATTTTTCCATATGAATCATTGTAAATACCGTTTATCAAGAATAAATATATAACATTGAACATTTATGAAGAACAAATATTGAACATACCTGTCTAATTGTCATTTATGGAAATTTGACTGGAACAAAATTGTCGAGTATGCTCTATGGCTCTACACCTGCCATGCCTACGCGGTCGAGGAAACTTTTCGGTAGATGGTATTCTAGATGTACTTGAATGTCCAGGACCACGCGGTTCAACTGCTGGTGGCAACAAATCATTAAACGGGAGAATGTGCTCTGGAACTTCCCACTCTGTTTCATTCGGCAGAGGAATTATAGTCTCCGCATATGCTGTTCTCCAAGACTCAGTCGTATAATACAACAAGCATAATGTTCTCGCTGCAAAGCCTCGATATGGCCACCGCAACTACATGCTCACATGAAACACTCTCCAACTGAAATCTCGTACAAGTGCATGTGTTATCAGTCAAATCCACCATATATGCCGTATTAAGTGCACATTGCATGGAGAAGCGGAACTCGTCTAGTGCTTTCACATTCAACTTCCTCACAACCTCTGCCGCCTTAAAGAGTTTCTCCTCTTGAGCTAGGGCCAGCACACTACTGCAACTCTATGATGCCGCGCGCCGATCGTGAAACCACTGTTGCAGCTTGTTATGAATGTTCTCAATCATTGCGAGAATTGGTAACTCTCGATCATTCTTAAACAATGTATCGAGAGACTCCGCATTATTAGACGTCATCATGTTGTATCGACGTCCTGAAAAGTATGACCGCGCCTAATGTTCGATCCCCATGTTCGTCAGATACTCCAACGCCGGTAATGATTTACTTCCTATCTCAAACATGAACTTATTACACTCTTCAGCACTGTAAGCTTCTGCTGCTCTCCTGAACCATGAAACGATATCTTTGCCCCGATACCTAGTTTTCAAATTACCTTGTATATGGTACATGCAATACCCGTGATATGCCTCTGGAAAAACTTCAGCGATACCGTTTATTATAGACTGTCCCCGACGGTTACAAAGGCAAGGTCTTCGACTTTCCCGATCACTTCCCTCAATTTCGAAAAGAATCAACGCATGGACAGATCATTCTCGCTGTCGACTATGCCGAATGCAATAGGGTAAATTTGGATGTTGGCGTCTTGACATGTAGCAATAATTAATTTGCCTTGATATTTAGCTTTCAGAGTTGTACTATCAACTAGAATTATGGGTTGTATTGCATTTTGAAAACTCCGAATACATTGTCCGAGAGTTATAAAGAAATACTTAAAACAATTATCGCTCCTCATCTCAATAAAAAATGTTGTGCCAGGATTAGTTCTCCCCATGTTATGGCGATACATGGCCAATTTAGCATAGCTCTCCTCAGTCGATCCTATTAAATCCTCCAACGCACATTCTTTGGCCTTCCAAGCTTTCTGGTAGCTCATGACCACTCCATACTCTTGACGGACGTCGTTAATGATGTCTGAAAGTCTGTAGATCGTCCGTGGGTCCTGATACTTGTGCATTATCTGTCAACCAATAAACCATGCTCGGGCTTGCCTGCGATTGTTTCGAAGAATTCCCACTTCGCAAGTATGTTCCCGTGAATACTTGCGAATTACGAAGCACTCATTCGTATCCATCTTAGTTGCTCTCAAGCGCCAATTACAACTGCTTTTGACTCAGGCAACTGTCAACAATGACTTGTTTGATTTCTTTACCTTGAACTCAAAGTTATATTTTAATGTCAGCCGGTGCACAGCTTCCTGCAAATCTTTTTGGGTTTCAAACAGTTGCTCGACATATAAGTCCTCATAATTGGGAGCCACACGGGAAGAATTGGAGGACGGTCCACTTGTTCCAACCTGTGAGCTCCTACCCGGCTCATGTCTTTGTCGGGATAAAGCAATCAAATTCTCATTTGTAAACTCGTTTCTATTCTCATTGTCTTCAACCGTCGACAAAATTCTGCACGTAACAGCGACATCATGATCAAAAGCAACTGTCACAGGAATAACCACATCATCCGCAGGAACTATCTCCACTGTCTCCCAAAAACCTCGATCATTGTCATCCGCCCTATTTGAATCTTCGCGTTCACCTTCGATAACATCCTTCGTAATTAAAGTCACACCAAGAACAGTCGGAGTCCGATGTATTTTATTCAATTCTAATAGATAATTCAATTCAGCATCATTAGTAATGAATACCGCTGACATCGGAATGGATGAATCCCCATAACCGTTGAATAGATATCTCAATTGCATATCATATTGAGATTGATCGACATTCAGCTTATTTTGCAAATCGTGGTACATTTCTAAGTATGGTGTACTCTCTGTTATGAGAATTGCAATACAACCACGTATGTCACTCGTCCATCTCCATTCCCACCGACTATTTTCATTCAATTCAAAATCACCGAAATAACAGACGAGGATTATCATATCTGCATGAGGAAATGAATTTAATCAACTTCATTTATTAATTATAAGAAAAAATAATGTATTACCAACAAAAATCAATGTCAACAGTTAGTTGTTAGCTGTTAAACAGCCAGCAGTCACGTGACTGTTTGGCTGTTTAATAGCCAAACAGTCGACTGCTTTTCTGTTTTCCGTATTATGTAAAAAAAATTATAGATCTATTCAAATATTTTTTTCATACGCTTGATCTGCTAAAAAAAATTAATACTAACTATTACTATGTCGAAATAAATTTTTTCTATTCAAACGTATACTAATTTACTGAAAAAGAAATTAAAAATGCGTAAATATACTTACCGATTTGAAGAAATTGATATGAAAAAAATTTTCGGCTTCAGCGTTTGAACATTTTTTGAGATGTTGAGGTTCAAGCAGATGAAAGACGAGAGTTTTTTCTGTCTTGAAAGCTCGTTTTAAAGTTTTATAAGTGGGGAAGTGTTTGATTTTCAATTATTAACTAAAATGGTAGCAAAGTCTTTTTAACAATACATTTTTGTAATTGTATAATACATTTAAGGGTATCCTTGTCTTTTAACATTCAAGAGGCCAATGTGATAATATTCATGATTTTCAAAGTCAAAGTAGAATTTCCTCCCTTTAACTGGGTCAAACTTAAAAGTACCCCTGTCTGGTGGCCCTTATTTTAAGGGTGCGTATGGTGGAGTAACTTTAGCAACGTAAATGATAGCCTATTTGATTTTGGTTATCTTTTTATGTTTCTATTTTTACTTTATAAAAAATATTATTTATTGATTTTGTATTGCAATTGAGCAGACAATTAAATTTAAATTTTAATTCAAACTTACACAATTCATTTTCTTCTACTAATAATTTTCTCAAATTTTCCCTGAATTCAAGTCAGATTATCCAAATTTTTTTATTTTTTTGGAATTTTTTTTATATTTTTATTAATAGTTTTGTTCTAATAATTGTTGAGCCCCCTAAAGTAAGTCGCTAACATTTGGATGGAGTAGAAGTATTGGATGATTCACAAAAAAGTCACAGTAGTTAAATATTATTGTCTTTGAATTTTTTTATTCATTTTCTTTTATTAGTTATTTTATATCCTTTAACTACAATCAATGAATTCATGTATTGTATTAATATTTATGAAAAGAATAAATTGTCTATTACAATTGCAGATGAACGTCTTTAGTACCGACTAAGAGTTTAAAATATTTATAACATGTTGTTGCATTATAATGATTATAATTATATAACTTTGATTTGTAACATGAGATTTTATACTAGTATTTATGATTTAACTTATTTGATATATATTAATTTTTTCGTTGTTAAACCGTGGTTTTAAATTGAACCAAATCGAAAAAAATGGTTTGGATTGATTTCGTTTGATTTGAAAATTTGTTCCAAATCGTACCGTGTTCACTCCTAAAATTAGTGACAAACGGTAAATATAAGAGAGATAGAAATTCAAAAAAATTGACAAATATTCAAAAAAATAACAAATACTCAAACAAGGTAACAAAACACCAATTAAAACATTGAAATCGGTTCCATAAATTGACTAAACTTTTCATTTAATCCGTTGTTATCTTGTGTGGGGAATATAACGTGGTTTTTCCTTTAAACCAACATTTTTGAGGAACTATTAAATCTTAATCCTTTAAATAGAAAAAAAAAAAAAGAAACGAAAGTGACACACTCAAAAGAGTGACAAAAAAAAAATGTTACAAATACTAAAAAAAAAAAAAAAAGTGATAATAAGAATGCAAAATATCATAATTTAAATACCATCATTGTCTATTTATCAATCCTTTACATTCACCTATCATTGTCTCTTCAAATGCATCCTTATTTCTACCTAAAAAAGGTAACACAAATTCAAAAAAAAGTGAGAAAATAAAGGAAAAAATGACACACATTCAAAGGAAAAAAAAAGTGACAAACAATAACAAGTGATACAAAATGGTGGCACAAGTTCAAAAAGGGACAAAAACTCAAAAAGTGACACAAATTCGAAAAAAGTGACACAAAATAAAAATAAAAAAAGTGACAAACGCTAAAAAACATTAGACAAACAAAAAGAAAATGGAAAAATAATTTCAATGTCCTTTCTCTTCAGCCCTATGCCTCCCACGCCAACCCCCTTTCTACCACGAACACCCCCACCCTCGCATTTTCACCGCCAACTTCCCCATTTCCCCACAGTTACCAGCCATTGCAATGGAAATGTAAGGACATAGTAGTATAAAATGAATTAGAACAAGAGTATGTTTTAAATTGAAACAGAGTAATCTTAATTGCAGCACTACAGAACAAACACAAAAAGAACACTATTCAGATTGAACCTAAACTTGCAATTGCATTGTATATGTATTACTAAAACTGAATTCTAAAACACATCATGTATTTATCTATGGATTTTGCTACATGTACCCGGACGTTTACACACCCCTCACATGGGGGCGAGTCCCACACATTTATTATGCGCGGGCCCTGCCCCCCATGTGAGGGGCGTGTAAACGCCCGGGCACAAATAGTATTTTTCTTTATCTATATGTATAGTGGGAAGACATCCTTTTGGCTAGAACTCAAAATTGAATAGAAAGTTCATAGACCATGAAATATGATAATTGTTAGTATATAATCGCAAAAGAAATTCTGGTTGGTAATAAGGCCACATGTCAAAGACCCATCTCCAAAACACCTAATTATTATTTTGCTGTGCAAAACTCGTCTCCGACATCGGATTCAAGCGAGGGAAAGGCATTTATAGTGAATGAGTAACCATCTTCTTGTTGCACAAGGTTCTTTCATCGAAGGTTTCGGCCAAAAGAGGATTTTGACTAGTTGATAGCGTTGGGAATCGGAGCTGCGACCAGTGACGAATCCAGAATTTTGAGTGAGCACAGGCGAACGTTAACCGTTGGCCTTAATAAAATATTAAAAATTAAATATAATAATTATTTTGAAAAAAAATTGAACATATATATTTTTGTTACATGTTATCAAGGATTACACCAAATGACATAGTGGCAGGGTTTCCTATAATTCAAAGGAAGGAACATTGGTTCGAATCCATTCAATTGCATTAAAACAACTAAAACAAAATATATATTATTCTGTTACACTTAGTATCACAATTCATTTAGTGTCATGGTGGCTAAGCTTTCAATAACATTCATGATATGTTACAGGTTCGAAACTCCTCTCCATTTGCATTAGTTTTAGTAAAAATTGAAGAACTATAAAAATTGTGCAATAAATTTGGTCAAAAAGAGACTCAAACCCTACAACACCAATTTGTAAGTAGAGGCTCTAACCAAATAAGCTGGTAGAGATGTTTAGAGCAAATTTGAATTATCAGATATATATAAAATATTTATCAACTACTATCAACAAAAAAAAAATTCTTGACGGATCCAGTTAGGGCGGCCATCCTAGCTCGCCACTACCTGGATCCTAGCTTGCCACTAGTTGAATCCGCCATTGGCTGCGACTCGATTGCAAATTGGAGTTGGCTGACGATGGCTTGCGGGATTTCGACACTAACTCGCTCCAACTATTCTAGCTTCAAATTCTAATCATCGTCTTCAATGTCCTATAACATACTTTCGATTAATTCAAATCCCTCAACATAAATTTCTGGGTATATAGATGAATTAGTGTTTATATGTGCACATGGAGTAGAGAATACGGGGAATTTCTTGTGCAGGGCAACAAGAAGAAAATAAATCGATTCAAATTTATATTTTATGATTAATGTGAAAGTGTAGTATTTTATACTTAAATAACTACTTTTAACATGATTTAAAAAAAAAAAAGAACTTATGTTTAGGGTATATAGTCTTATTTTCACTTTAATCAATAACCCAATCACCCAATAGCTCAATCCGGTCAATGTCGTGATCCGATCTAATAATAATGTTTTCTCCACAACTAAAGCTGGCTAAGAACTTCCTCCCAAACATGTTATATGTTTACTATAAATATAACATGTGAAAGAAATAATCAATTTAGATAAAGTGTCAAAGTGGTTGAAAATGTGGCATTTGTGTGGGACATCGGCGTTCGGGTTACTCCCCATGCAATTATTACAATTTTTTTATTTATTCTCGAAAATTATTTAATGGGTCATGTTGACCCCAGAATATGTCGCCAACAGATATCGGACCCACCCGCGCACACGTAAGCTTGGTCTAACATGCGAAGACACGTGGACGATCTCAAATGGATAGATTAAGGGTGTGAGAGCGGCTCAAAGGCGCAGGACGAGAACGTTCGGAATTCGACGATATGTTTGCATAACAATTGTACAATAATTACCAATCGATTTTTGTAGAATGTGTGTATGAATTAGTGTATGTTGCAAGAGAGTAGAATGTAAAAAATGTTGTATTTATTTTTGTATTGAATCTTGCACTACCCTTGTGGGAGATACATGGGGAGTATTTATAGTATTACAACTTCGATCGTGACCCTTAGTTGGGAGTACACGTGGTCTCATCTCGTAAGTTTACATGTTCAATTATAGGTGTCACATTTGGCTTTCTAGCCTGCTACACATTAATTAATTGACGACTCTGCCACTACATTGACAAGACAAGGACTTGCACTCTATGATGGGCGTCTCATCAATCACTCAGGAAGGATCCTTGTGTAAGACTGAATAGGGCTGGACAAAACTCCCGAACCGAACCGACCGAACCGAACCCGAACCGAACAGAACCGAACCCGACGGTTCTTCTCAAGTTAAATACCCGAACGGGTATTTGAATCAAGAACCGACGGGTATGGTTCGGTTCTCGGTTCTAGGCCAAGACCCGAAAAACCGAATAAGAACCGAATCTCCATAATTTTTTTAATTAATTTATTTTAAATAAGTAAAATTATTTTATTTTTTCTAAATAAATTTGTTAATTAGTTAATTTAGTTCAAACCACAAAATATGATTTTCCTCTTTCTAATATTCAATTCAAAATCGACTTAATCAAATTGACCTCAATTTTATCTAAATCTGTTATTCTACTGTAGTGTCGTTTCTATCGGAGAAAATCGAATTAAAACTCTACAACATCTCTCTTAATTATTTTGAGATCGCTTTATTTCTCTTTCTGTTATTTTAATAATCGAATTTATAAAGAATTCAGCAAAGAGAGACGTGAAACACATAAGATTGAACTACGTTATTTTGTAAGAGCTAATATTAAATATATCATTAATTAAATTAACATAATTTTGTATATATTAAAAATTTTAATTATAATACGGAACCGAATGGAACCGAACCGGACCGAACCGAACCGAATGGAACCGAACCCGAACGGTTCCGTAATTAAATTTGGACCCGACGGTTCCACTTACTAAATACCCGAAAATTTCGGGTCGGTTCGGTTCTTGTTAGAATCGAACCGAACCGGACCATGTCCAGCCCTAAGACTGAATCTCTGGGGAGCAGTGCTGCTTAGAGCCTCAGGACCTCGGAGAGAAGGGCCTCGGCTATGAGATCTCCTCGGCGGTGGTAGCACTTGGACCATGTCTGATTTTGTTATAGTATGCTGGTGAACCCTTGTTAGGATGGGGGCCTCGAATAAGATGCAACGTGGTTCGACAGAAGTGGGTCATGGGCCCTAGTGAGTCGGCCAAGTGTGTCAACATATAACAATGAAGTGGGCCATGGGCCCCAATGGGTCAGTCAAGTGTGTCAACACGTAACTGGTCAAACTAACCAGTATTTTGTGACATTTTTTTAACAACCCACTACTCACAAAGTCATTAAAATTTACATAGTTTTCTGATTATGGAGGAGACAGTTACATCTAGTTTGTCTATACAAACTCATATCTTGTTTTGGGAAAAACATACAAAAGAAAATAGAAAGTCATCTGAAACGAAATTTGATTATTCTGAATTTTTTTATACTCGAATTTTTACTTATATTCTGAAGTACAATTGAGAGTTCTGAGAATCCATTTGTGATTACTGCACGAGTGGTTTATGATCGTTGTATACTGAGAGTGATTGTCCACGAAAATCGCAGTAGTTATCGACGAGGAATTTCACTTTAGAACACCGTGCTGTCACGAGACTCGATTGGATGATAAGTTTTATTTTTGAAATTCACTGTTCTGCACGTTACTGCAACTGATTATTTTTCTAAAAAGACATACCCTAAATGAAAGTTTTAGTTCCGATAAACGTTCTTTACAAAAAGGGAGAAATGTAGTTGAGGTCTCTAACCTTTCAAATTATTTCAGATTATATTCAAACCATTTATTTTTGTAGTTGGGATCTCAAACATTTCATCTCTATTGCAATTGGAGGATATGTGGACGAAATTCATCCATTTGATTGTCAATTGACAAAATCAATGGTCTGATCGAACGGTTTATTATTTTTTTATTTTTATTTAAATTGTTTGATTATTTTATATGGAATAATTTTGTCATATCGTTGAATTAAATGGAGTCCATCTACATGTCCTTCAATTACACTGAGATAAAAGATTTGGACTCTAAGACAATAGTCTACACATGGATTTATATTATATGAGTTGGCAAGTTTTGATGCATTTATCTTAAGAGCACCTTTTTCAATCATTGACCAAATTATCGACGCAGAAAAATTGTCAATAAAGGTGTAGGCATTTGGGTGGACAAATAGTTTTATCCTGCAATAACATTCTGATTTCAATAAAACTGAAGACAGGATAATATATCATCACTTATTTCCAACTTCCACGTGCCCACTCGGTGAACGACCTTCCGTAATTTTCTGCGCAACACAAGGTGAATTCTCTTCCAGTTGTGCGCGCGCAACGTATTACGTTGGTTAATTCCTCGATTCAGATCGAAGGTTTCTGTTGAAATTTTTCATTCTTTTGAGTCTACGCTTTAGATTTCTTCACTACAATTTTCATCTGATTTCGTGTACTTTTCTTTAACTCATCCTATGCTTGAAAATCTATTTTGCGGTGAGCAGTGATAATTATGGTTTAGTTTATGCTGATAGCCATATCTGTATAAATTTACAGTATTATCATGCTAATATTTGCAATTTCGTTTTTTGACATTGATTTAGGGCATATTCCTGCGTTTTATCGATAAATTCAGTCAAATACACAAACGGAATATGGAAATCGGTTTTGTTTTCGTAAGTTGTGATTCACGGTGTATGAAAAATTCCAAGCTATTTAGTATATACACGAGGAAATAATGATGTGATAAGTATATAGAAGGGAGTGTAAGTGTTTATAAGTGCCCAAGTCTACCTTCAAAATCCACCGCTGTTTTCAGAATCACACGATGGTCCATTTTTGTAGTCAGGTGGCTTCATGGTACCAGCAGGGATACTCTTAAAAGGCTGCCTTCTCTGGTGTGTCATTACAAACATACTGGGTAGACTCACTCTTAAATGTAGGGGAGGGTGGCTAAAAGTGCTTATAAGAACACAATCTAGACTTAAACTTGGTGACATAGGACAATAGAGTCATTATAAATGCAAATGCATTCTGGCAATCGGTAGTCTACTACACCATACGTAGATGCTAATTTGCACACTAGATCCTCTTGGAGTTGTTACTTTCTTATTTCATTTTTCAAAGAATTGGAACTTAGTAGCATTTTCTTAGATTTAGGATTAATTTCAGTAGCCTAATTTTCAATCTTAGGTCAGATTCAGTTGTTCTTTACTGGGGAATATCCGCTTCCAAGGTGAAATTAAGAAATGAGTCGAAGAGGCTTGATTTATAGCTTTGTTGCGAAAGGAACTGTTGTTTTAGCAGAGCACACACCTTATTCTGGAAACTTTAGCACAATCGCTGTCCAGTGCTTGCAAAAGCTTCCTTCTAACAGCAACAAATACACATACTCCTGTGATGGCCATACCTTCAATTTTCTCATTGACAGTGGATTTGGTATTTACCCTTTCTTCAGACATGCTCACACATTTGCGCTATGTAATTATTAATGCTTAAATAAACCATGGCAACTAGTAGTAATTTATTTCTTGTGTAGTTTTCCTTGCCGTTGCGGACGAATCTATTGGAAGAGGTATACCTTTTGTTTTTCTTGAGAGAGTGAAGGATGACTTCAAACAACAATATGGTGACAGCATCAAGACCGATGGCTCTCACCCACTTGCTGATGATGAAGACGAAGATGATGATTTGTTTGAAGATCGGTTTAGCATCGCATACAATCTTGACCGAGAATTTGGGTGTGTGGTCAAGTGTTACTGAAGATGTTTTGATGAATTATATTTCTATGTATGCCAGAATTGTACTAGACTTGATATTATGTTTTGTTTACTAGGCCGAGGCTTAAAGAGCACATGCAATATTGTATGAATCATCCAGATGAAATGAGCAAGCTGTCCAAAGTGAAGGCTCAAATAACAGAGGTCAAAGGAATAATGATGGACAACATTGAGAAGGTAAATTTTATTCCACTGACTGTTTATTGAATTAAATAATGATTATTATCTTGCTGATCTTTGAAGAAATAAAACAAAAAATGAAATCTATATGCATTAAGTAATACTTATATCTCATCTAGTAATTGAAGGCTTTGCTTTTTCCACTCCTGTTTGTCTTTGTTATCTTTATTTCATTGCTGATTTGTTTCATGTATTATTGGTAAGAAACAAATACTCAATTTAGCTAAACGAGTAACGATTTTTGTCTAAGTTTATGATTTTACTGGTGAACGTGTTAGCTAAGGGAGTTCTAGTTATTCTTCAACCAGTTGTATCTAGCTACACTATGAAACCGGTCACAAATTCCCATTGTGAGGTCCAACTAGTTGCACTTTTTTGTCTTTCACTGTTTTTACTTTTTACATTTTATTTTTCCCCTCTCCCTCTCCCCCTCCTTCCCCCTCTCCCCTTTCTGCCATTTACAGTGATATGCATACACACTGCAGTTTCTAACTTCCTGTAGTATCTGTACAGCAATTTCTGCTTACGGCCAACTTCATACTCTCGTATTCTACAGCATTTTGGTTACCTTGGTAGGAGACAACCTCATTGTTTCCGTTCTGATTCCCACTCGTTCCCTCTCAGTAGCTTGTTCCTTTCTTTGTGTGGAGGGTCTCTCTCAACCTTTCTTAGTATGATAGATGATCTGTCTATGAGCTTCTGGGCATACGAGGCTTGACTGAATGCAAAGTGATGTTCTAATGAAGGTTACTTAGGTGCTATAGGATGCCCCCCTGGTAGGATTAGGCGAGCCCGCCTTGGCCCCATATGTGTTTATCTTTCTTGTTGAGTAAGCTGCCCTTTTTGGCTTGGGGATAAGTAAGAAAGGGGAAGGAATGAGAGATCAAGTTCATCCTCATAGCAAGAAAAAGGTGCGTAGCGCTTTTTCATTAGATTTTCTAGATGTGAAGTGAATGTCCATAGTTGATAGCCTGCCCCGGAGTTTAGTTTCGTGTGTCACCTTACCTCTTATTCCACAATGACACTTCTAATTTAAACCTCTCTCATTGAGTCATTGTTTAATTCATATTCTCTATAGGAAGATCTAAAACCAAAATTAAATGAGAGTAGTGATAATATCATTAAAATTATCTTCTTCCCAGGGATGGAACCATAAAATTGCGTTGGAGTGAGTTAAAATTTAAAAATTTCAAACAAGCTCATGTTGCAAGAGATCCGAATTTCACGAAAAAAGTGTCCGACTCAAGCAAGTGCAAGTCTAGACGCCAACTCCAGCATGTCCCACTAGATCTTCATAGATTTTCTAGCCAATTCTAATATTGACCCACCCTAGGGAACGTAAACTAACAGAAGTATGATAGGTAATTACTTACTAAAAATATGAATAAGTAATAGATGAAAACATAAGTAGAACCAAAAAATTACATAAGCTTAGTTAAACATGTGTCAAAATCAATAAACTGTACTTATAGACTTGTAAACGAACTTTTTAGACTTTTCCCATGTTTGTTTTTGATAAAAATTAGATTTCTAGTAGATTTTGATAAAATTTGATGAAATGTGTGGTTGAAAAGTTGATAAAAATTGTGAGTTCCAATAAATATGTGGTTGAAAATGAGTTTAAAAAAAACGAATGTTAAGAAATGGAGGCTAAACAAGGCCTTAGTCGAAATGCCTAGATATAATACCTAATTTTGTACCTAGCTTGTGGAGTAATATTCTGACTAAACTCGGGCAATCGGGCATTGGACATGGGTTTGGGCTGGGCTAATATAGATTTTTGGGCTGGACTAATGCTTAAAGATTTATTTTACAGTTTCTTTTTTGCATCTGAGCTGAGCCCAGGGCTGCCCCCCTCATCCCCCCATAACCATGTGCCTGCTCGTTCTCATTATGGATATCCATGATTTTGATTTAAACTTAGAACCAATTTTTTAAATTATTACGCGAGAGATTTTATTTCTTCAAAAATATGCAGGAGGAGCAATTACAACAAATAGCTGGGCTGGGTAGACTAGGGCCTACAGAATACTCCAAGTTACAATAGGATTCTTGAAACTTCTATTTATTTGTTTATTTGCTTTCTAAAGTTGGGACTTAGGAGAACGACCTAGATCCTAAATGGGTTAAATAGCTAATCAATTTTAAGTTCTATATTAACCTTTTTTTTTTTTTAAACTTTTAAAAGTTCTGTTTGGTTGAGTTCAGCAGCTGGACTGGACTCACTGCTCAGTTGTTGAGAACATCAGGACATACCTAGATATTTTACCGCTGAACTGAATTTCTAGAAAGCTAGTAAAATCGGATTGATTTTGAATCAACAGTTCTTAGACGTGCTATTATTGAGATAAATAGTTTGTCTGTGTTTGACTTTATTGAACTTAACAGAATACCAGTTAAAGCAGCCAATCAGCTACAATAAGCAGAACCACGCATGCTAAACTCAAAATAAATTAAATTGAGATGAACCCAGTATTTATACTATATTTCTGTTCACCCTGATTTCATTGGACACATTGGGTTGATGTTTATGTGTGCGCATTTATGCAAATGCATAATATTGATAATAGCATAACTAGGTATGAGCAGGAGATGAAGGACAATTAATTCATGACAATGTATTCTGTAGGAATGAACTTGACTCTGGAGCCTTCTGGTTGACTTGTATATTAGCATGCGCTCGTGTGTGTGTGTGTGTGTGTGTGTGAGTGAGTGAGAGAGAGAGTTTAAAGGGGACACAGGAAAACTGTAAACGTTAGTTACAATAATTGTGCTTGAATGTGAATTCCGAACATTAATGAACTAAGAAGGGGAAAGCCCTAGAATATCTGGCAGTAGTGGCAAATGGGCATTGCAGTGGATCCAATTGGGGATCCTAAATTAGCAGCTTTGATTTGTCTTACTGTGAGAACTCTTCTAGGCTGTTTTGATATCTTGTTTGCATTTTACCAATTAGTTACTGGTTCTCATTTCCATCACGATTGGAAATGGGGAACTGCAGTATATTTGGTAAAATTACAATGGCTATTTGAGTTTGAGAATCCAACTTATGGCAGATTAATGTTACGAGAAAACTTAAAATGAGATTATCATAACATAATTTTTTTTCTTTTCTTATTTTGGAATTGGAGATTGAAAATGAAATATGTTTGAATATTACCCTCAAGGCAGAATAAGCCCCCGTTTGGCCCCTTTTTCTTTCAATTTTTTCTTCTTACTCTTATTTTAAACCACACAATCTTTTATAAAATAATATTACACGTATACCTAAAACTTTTCCTATGTTTTCAACCAAGAAAAAAGAAAAAGAAATACTCTATACATTAAAAATTGAAAGAAAGCGGGCCAAATGGAGGCTAATTATGCTTTCAGTGGGCGCGTCGTGCCAAATGGACATTGGACAGTTAAGAGATACAGAATTTGGAGATGGTTTATTTTGTTTTGAGTCTAGCATACATATGAAGTAGATATGCTGCCAATAATCTTGTAAGATTAGCATCTTAGAACCTAAAATTTGATTTTTATTAAGGTATTGAATAATTTCATCATATTATCTCTATTAATTTAAGGCAACAGCAATGTTATCAATGCATCTGGTTCTGTAAGCTTTTAAATATTCCCGGTTTAAACATTTTCTGTGCGGCGTGCATTTTAAGACACTTGGTGCTCCTACAGGTTTTGGATCGGGGTGAGAAAATTGAATTGCTGGTAGATAAAACTGAAAACCTTCAGTTCCAGGTAAATACTTCCCCTTTTGCTCTGTGCCCAAAGAAAGAAGACACTTGTTATTCATGTCATCTTGCTTGTGGATAATTGCTCAGGCAGACAATTTTCAAAGGCACGGGAGGCAGTTACGTCGGAAGATGTGGTTGCAAAGTCTCCAAATGAAGCTGATGATTGGGGGAGCTATTCTTATCCTAATATGCATCATCTGGTTTATAGCTCGTTGAGGCTTCAAATGGTGATGGTTCTGGAATTATATTGCAAACAGAAACTAGGAATAAATGTTCTTGTATATTTGTTGTTACTGAAACGTTATCCCTGATAAGTGTCATTGACATCGTCAAGATTTTGAGGCTCTTTAGTTCTATTCAGATCGTGGATGAATGGAATTATGGAATTTAAAAGTAAAAATGTATTAGTATTTGTACGTGGTGTTTTATTTACATACAGGTGAAGAAACTTTCATGACCAAAGACAAGAGAATTTGCTTTAAACAAGAAACTATAATAGAGAAGATAATTTTCTAGAGTTATTCTAATTTTCAATGCTTAAAAACAAGTTTCAAATGACTTTCTATTTTAACTTTATTAAGTGTGTTTTGCTGTCAAAATAATTTGGAGAGTTAAACTCACTCTATATTTTTACTTTATGATGATTATACTAAACCCTTGTTTGAATTTCATTATATAAAATACTCATTGTTTCTCATTATTTTCAACCATACAATCTTCTAGTAAAATAATTTTATACACGCACTCAAATTTTTTTTATATCTTATTAACATACGATCTCCAAAAAATTACTATTGCAAAATATATTCTTCAAAAAAATAAGGTCAGACACACCCTTAACTAGCTAAATATACCAATAGTTTAGTTTTTACATTATTCAAATAATTGAATTGATTGGTCATTGATATACCAAAAATATGCAAAAGAAAATATAAAAAGAATCAATAAATGTTTCGAGAAAAAATAAACAAAAAACCAAAATAAATGGCATTGTTGTAGTGTATAAAAAATTTAACTTTTTAAATATAAAGATGTTCATTATTATGCACAAGATGATCTTTGTAAATAAAGATTATTTTGAAAATGCTCTAACAATATTCTCGGTTTTAACTCTTCATTTTGATTTTTAAAATATTTATTGATTTATCATATTTTATTTAACATATTTTTTAATATGTCAATGACATATCAATTCAAATATGATTCGATTACTTTAAAGAGTAGAGTATTGCAATTTGTAACTTACTAAGTCCTTTGTCTAAGCGACGTTCTTAAAAAAATAATAATAAAATAAATAAATAAATATTTTCAACTACATATTCTTTTAATAAAATACTTTTACATGTAAATTGACCTTTTTTCATACTTTGTAATGGTACATTCCAAAAAAATTCACTATTAAAAAATCCATAATCTGAAAAAGAATTACGCTAATTGTACATTTTTGAATGACATTGTGTGATGTGTGAAAAATTGTGCCGTTGATTTGAGTAAGTAGTGGACTTGAACCATTGACATCTGCTGCAAGGTCCAACGCCTCTTATGCCCCCCCCCCCAACGACTGACTCTACCATAGAGGCCGTTGATCAGTTAAAATTAAAAACATTTATTCGAGTGGACCCCACACCCCATGTGAGGGGGATGTACACCCTTAGATACATTCTATTATGTACCACTAGCATTTTTCATGCACGATTAAATGGACAATGTCAAGATGACGTGACAAAAATTAAAGTGAAGAATGCCAAGATAACTGTCTACATATAGAAAAGCAATTGGAGTGAGAAAGTAAAAGAAAAAGAAAAAGGGCAAAGGATGGTTTTCTCTATCTTATAATAATTAATTTTGGATCATGCTTGGTGTTCACTAAAGTGTGTAAACTTGTGCTTATACTTAGTTACATGGCAAACTATAATTTGATTGTTAAAAAATTTATTTTTTTATTCAATTACTTTTTAATAACAATGTGAATGTCAACAAGAGTGTACAAATTGGATGTACAAATGACAAAGTCCTTAATTTTGAGTAGCGTTTTCAAAATTCATACAAAATAATACTTTTAATTTATAATGTCTCAACGGCTCAAAAGTTAATGTACCAGCATCTTAGATAGGAACATGAAAAATGATAGAAGTACGCCCAAACAACAAAAATTCGAGGCAGATTGATCATTCTAGAAATAAAGATATATTGTGTTAGACATGATATTTTACCAGCATCTTAGCCCTCGCCTGATAGCAATTTTTTACCAAAAAAAAAAAAAAATCAATTTTTTTATTGTTAGTTTATTATTTCAACCGTCATTTTTTACTTCTTCACTTACAAGTGAGACATAATTTTCTCTTTAACAATCAAAAAATCAATTCTCATAATCACTGTTAAACTAACCCTAATATTTTGTCCTTATAATCTAACAATATAAGTTATAGTGAATTTCTAAATGGGATGATTTGACTCGGCTTGCCATGAATATAGGTGGTACCAAATTTAGCCCCTGTTTGGCCCCCATTACGGGGAAAATTTAATGTATAGAATAGTATTTTTTGAAAAATGAGTGGTTGAAAAAGAAAGAAAAATTTTCGATTTACGTGTAATATTATTTTATGGAAGATTGTGTGGTTGAAAATAGAAGAGAGAAAAATAGAATGTAATGTAATGAAAATCAAACAAGGGTTTAAAGCCCTTTTGCCCCTATTTTCAAAATCTCATTTTTTTCAAAGTTATTAATCTCATATTCTTCAATAAATTAATTTTTCACATGCATCCATAATTTTCACTATTTTTTAATTACACTTTCTCCAAAAAATTATTTTTCATAAAATCTCAAAATTTCTACCAAAAAGGGACTCAGCAGACATCAATATAGCCGTGTTTTGACCTTTTGGGTTTTTAAAAAAGCGAAAAATTTGTGGAGCAAGTGATATTTTTGTTATTATTAGTCTCCGTTTGGCTCCTATTTATTGAAAATAAAAATAGGAGGAATAGTATTTTTTAAAAAATAAATAGTTGAAAAAGAAGAATTTTTTTTAATTTATGTATAATATTATTTTATGAAAGATTGTGTAGTTAAAAAAAGAATTGAGAAAAATAGAATGCAATAAAGGGGAATTTAAGGGGGCGGGGGAAACGGGGACTTAGCGGCCAATTAACAAAAGTTCCCCAAAACGCACGCAGCCATCTTCCTAGCAAGTAGCCAAGCCCCTCTTTTGGCGGGAACAGGGAGCCTGAGCGAAAAAAAATACCTCCAATGGAATCGGAGACGGCACTGCCGAAATGGGCATCGAAGCCTTGCATAATGGGCATTGATGAAGCTGGTCGTGGTCCTGTTTTAGGTATACACTGATTCAGTACTTGATTGAAGTTTGACATCTGTATTTTTCCCCTTTCTATAAATACAAATTTATGTTTTACAGGACCAATGGTCTATGGGTGCTTGTACTGTGCTCGCTCCTACCAGAAAACTCTATCCACACTCAAATTTGCAGGTACAAACTTTAAGGCTTGTTTAAATTTTCCCTTTTTTACCCATTTGTGAGATCGGTGTTTTCTTAGCTTTTATCAAATTTTCTGAAGATGTCTTGAATTTTAACTATGATTAAAAGGGTATTAATTCCTGCTATGTTTAGGCGTAATATATCTCGGTAACGAGTTAAGAACAACGGGAATAAACTGAAAGTAGATCACAGAAAATTATAAAATTAGGTAGATAATAAACTTAAATGAATAAGAGGAGAACTGAGGTTAGCTCAAAGAAAATCTGCTTGAACAACATCTCGCACAATTGAACAAGTCATCGACACACTAGGAGGTACAACGACATAACACCGACACATCTTCGACTCGAGTCCAAAACCTCAGGTGGCATATCCGAGTTATTTTTTGGCTTTTTACTTAGAACATATTGTACGACAAGCTAGAAGGTACATTGTTGACAAGCTTGAATTTAATAAAAAAATCTATACATTGTGAATAATAAAAAATGAAAAATTAATATAATTATAATTAGCATATCGGGACGTGTCGTGTTGATACTCTTTTCAAATAATGCGTGTCAACGAATCCGTGTCGTGTCATGTCTGACACTTGTGTCTGTGTCCGCATCGGTGCTTCATAGGATATCATATTTGCATCACATTTGAAAACCTAGAGTTAGCTAATTTCCTTTTCTTGGTTTTTTTGGAGTTTAAATGGGATAAAGCTTTCATTTTCTTGTGGTCTATGCTGTTGGATAATGTACCCAAGAGCACTTTGATCCTTCAATTCTCATATTTAAATTTTTTATAACTGGCCATTGGCTCGTAACATTGCCAATTGATTTATCAGATATAAAAAAATTTCGACTAAATGAAATCTCTACACTTCTTTGTTTGCAGATTCAAAGACGTTAAAAGAAGAAAAGAGGGAAGAGTTGTTTGAGAATTTGAAGGCTGACGAATCAATCGGATGGGCTGTTGATGTGATAGACCCAAGAGAGCTCTCATCCAAAATGTTGAAGAAGTTAGTATTAAAATTTTGCTGTTCTTTACATGCTCCAATGGAGCAGCTTGATTGCATGACTTTACCTGTTTGATTCTTTACAGAAATAAGATAAACCTTAATGAAATATCACACGATTCTGCCATGGGCCTCATTAGAAAGGTGTTGAGCATAGGCATTCTTCTTACTGAGGTAAAAGTTTATTATTTATATCTAATGAATGCTTTTAAAATGATGACAATGGTGATAATCATCGAGGAAATGCCATACTGAGTTTAGGAACAGAATAAACATAGAAGTTTCTACAATCAACTCCATAGCAAACCAACAGAAATGCAATCCTCTCAATCAAAGATTCAGTAAATTTTTTTTTTTTTTTTTTGGTTGTCTGTTTAGAATTTTGTTTTTGAAAATTACATTTAGCTCTTGGGGCAAATTTTCAGGGTTTTTAGATTGCGAAGGCTCATGTTCAATTCCCACTAGTACATGGACCGTATAATTTTGTTAACCCAAACTTCGTTGCTCAGTGCTTATTTGGTTTAAATTATATTCTCATTACAATTTAAAGATTAAAGTCAAAATTTAATTTTAACCGCATACCACTACTACTACCCACTTATCCACCACTCATTTCTATCAATTTTCCATTTCAGCAACGCAAAGTTTCTCCCAAACAAGCACGTATTTGTTGTATTTGGCTAATTTTTCATATTTAGAGGATAGTATGTTACACAGCTGACCTACTCTACATGCTTTATCTGTCATTGTCGTAAAAATAATGAAGAACGGGCAAAAAAAAATGTGGACAAGCATAGATCAAAAAGCTGTAAACAGATTAACATACTCTGTATACCAGGTCTATGTGGATACAGTTGGAGATGCTGAAAAGTATAAAGTAAAACTGTCTGAGAGATTTCCAAATATTAAATTTGTGGTTGCAAAGAAAGCTGACAGTCTTTACCCTGTTGTAAGTGGTGCAAGTATTGTTGCAAAGGTGACTCTTTGTACTTTCTTTTTATGTTGGTTCTTCAGGTTCCTCTATGGTCATATTTTTCTGGATGGTTTGAGGGTCACAATTGTTCTTTCTTTCAGGTCACAAGAGACAGAGCTTTGCGGGATTGGGTGCTTGATGAAACTGCTGCAAACATGCATACAACTTTTGGATCTGGATATCCCGGAGGTAATTCTTTCATTAATTTTTGTTGATTTAGAATATTATGTAGTCAATATATCTTCTCAATATGTAAATTTACATTGATTTCTTGCAGATCCACAGACAAAGGCCTGGTTGGAAGATCATAAACACTCAATCTTCGGATTCCCAACACTGGTGCGCTTCAGTTGGGGAACATGTACATCATATTCCAAAGACATGGTCGAAGTGTTATGGTTAGTCTCTGAAGGAACATAGGATGCCAAATATCTATGCTGCCACTGTAATAATGGCTTGATAGGCTTCTCAAAGTATTTTACAGTGCTTACATCAAAACTTAATAGATCTCCTTTTGATAGGGAAACTGATGACGCTGATGAGGATGGTAGCGATGGAAGAACTGGGAAACGACAATTGAAACTAACTAATGTTGGTTTCACTCCAGTGAAGAGAAAAAGTGAAGAAACTGAATCAAGTGGGAAAGGTCGTTGCAAATTTTTCCAAGCTCGTAAACTTGAGCTACTCTCCCATTTCTGAAGGCAAGTTTTACTTATTACAATGGGTATGATTATTTGTCTGCCTTTAAACCTATCTTTCTTTATCGTTTCTTCCATTATACTAACATAGAAAATACATTTATATGTCGATTATTTGCCTTCATCTGATGACATATATTTATCAGCGAGCGATAATGGGAAAATAAAAAAGAATGCATTTAGTGTAATAAACTAGTGATTAGCAACCGGTTTTAAAAGAGAATCTTTTTGAACAATTTGAAGGTGTCTTGGTGCATTTTCTTTTTGATTTGAACGAGGTAGAAAATTATCCTACTTATTGAAGGTTTTCGGGCAATGAATATGTTGTCTATGGTGCGTCAACTTTTAGCCGAAGTTCTGTTGAGGATGCAGTGTTTGACCCTTGTTTAGCTGGTTTAAATATGAATAATGGTGTAATGATTGAAGTTGTGCAGAAGTTAAATTTTAACACAAGCCTGAAGTCGAAGAATTATGCTCTTGCCAATTAATGTTTGTTTGGCAAAATTTATAAATCATTTATAAATGTCCTAACTTCATTTTCAATCGAGCAATTCACAAGTAATATCCACTTATCCACCACTCGTTTATATATATTTATAAGTTTTTTCCAAACAGAAGGTTTGTGTTTCCCCTACATAAGATGACGTAAATATCCAAATATCATTTAGATGAATGCATGCTTATTTTCCGGCTGAAGAGCAGTCTGAGGTTTGTTTAATACTATTGAGCAATGTCCTGCATTCCAAAGGAAGACAAATATCAAAATGGTGGAGATACAGCTGCATTGCTTGTTTACTTATTTTTCCAACTCGTTGAAGAGTTTGCATAATTTTTTATCTTTGAAATTATAGGTAGCATATGATGAAGAGGCTTCGAGAGGATAAAATTTGAGCCAGTATCATCCTTAAACTATGAAGCAAGTTCAGAAAATATCAATATGAATAACTTGGAAAGAATCTCTAACTCTAGGATTTGATTACCAGGAAGTAAGCTATTCGACCATCACCGAGTGGCTCAGATTTTAATGCTTGTGGTCGATGTCTTTCAGGTAATGAAGATAATCCGTGGATTGTATTATTTCTCACCTTAAATAATATGATGTTTTTGTATAGTTGGAAATGGCATGAATAGAGCCGAATGTATCAAACCTTGTGTGTGCTACTACTGTTTTTCCTTGACTCTTTGATGGCTACATTTATAATACCTAGTGTTATTACCAATTTTTGTGTCCTCGAGCTATTGCGTTGAGGACCATATTCTTCATGCTTTCACCTTCTCATCGTCGGGGATCATTATTCATGTGCATTTTTGCATACTTTTGTTGAGATTCTCATGCTCATTCTCAATCGTGGAGATTCTGTTTGTGCTAATCCTCGGTCGTTGAGTTCGAAATCAACAGGTATGGATTTTTGGTAGCATCACCTAGTAAACTGTTTTTAAATCTTTATTGATCCAAAGAGACATGAGATACCTTGGTGCAATTTCAACACAGATAGAGATGGTATGAGTTGAGCTCTTGTTTTTAAGTGTATGTTCGACTTTTGCAAAAATTGCAACACAGCTAACCAAGGACATATATTACACTCGGTTTGACTTGGCACAACGTAGGCCCATGGACCCAATTGTTCCAAATAAACCCACCGTTAGGGTAAGAAAAAAGACCAAGACGACCTAGCTGAAGAAGTCAAAGCAGATGTTGAGATCTCTCACTAGTCACAAGAAGGTTGAGTTTGATAGGCCAAAGCTTGTGCTCAACTATCAAAAGAGTTGCTAAGATCGAAGGTTGAGCTAAAACCATCCAAAGGTCGAGATTGAGAGGCTAAAGTAAATGCTAAGGAAATGTACTACCACACATGTACATAAAAGAACTCAAACAGAGGCACGCTCCACTAGAAATCTTGTTATTTGTTTTAAACGTGTTAAACACACAAGATAATGTTGTTTTGAGAAGTAGAAAACATAATTTTACCATCAAAAGAAATAAACTTATACCAAGGAAATAGATACAAGAACATGTATGATTTATAGATGTTCGTTTCAATGTGAGATAATGTCGTTTTCAGTTCATGTAAAGTTCTGTCTCAATGTGAGATATCGTTTTCAGTTGATGTAGTGATTCACGATGACGAAAAGTTTATAACAGAAAGTCGTACACCCTATCTTATCTAACTCCCCTCTCGTTGATGGCAATAAATTTTTTTAATGATGATTCCCTATTTATAAGATAAATAAAGACAAAATGAAAATTGGGATGGCTACTTAACGTGTTACGCCTATCAAATGTCAAGAATATCACTATCAATATAAAACTTGACTTCCAACTGATCTTTATTTGCAAGTTCTTGGCAGATTTCAGACTCCAACGCTGGAGAATTGGACGTATGATCGGGTTTAGAAAGTAATACGTTGTCATAAATGAATGAACATGAATCATACTGTCATTATCATATGGATTCCCTGTACCATTTTTCAAACTTCAATTCTGTCCATCCCACTTTGAAAATTCTTCCTCCGTGACTATATGTATATCGATGGAAGGATATAGATACGTATGGCTTCAGAATCCATCGATGTTCTTGACCACCAAAGCTTTTCACATGAAAATCTTATGTCAGATTCTCCAAAAAACCTGTTTGATCTCCCACCTGACTCATTTTGGGTCACCAAAGACAACGAACAAGATTGGTTTAATCGCAATGCAATGATGCAACGTAAAACCTCCATTAAACTCGGTTTTCTTGCTGGTTCAATTCGAAACTCCACGTCATTTTCTCATCGATCTTCACTCTCTTCCAACCTAAAATACAGACCATCTCTCATTGGACTCCCCCGTACTATTCAATCACCTCGATTGGGCATAGCTGGAGATGTTAGTCGACTGCCAAACCATGTGAGACGTTCTTCGTTGTTCAGAAGCCGGTCTGAACCGGGAGGTAAGCCACCAATGCAGCTCTCTGAACCGGGTTCTCCTAGGGTATCTTGTATTGGAAAGGTTGGATTGAAGGATGACGGTCATAGGAAAACCGGCATCTTGCGGTTTTTCAATTCGATTTTTCGCTACTGGTCGAAAGGGCAAATCGCATGTGGATTTGAGATAAAGAATGGACCGGCCAGTAAGGTAGAACCGAAACGGTCCGTCTAAGGTATGTGGTCAGAATAATAAGGCGGAAATAAAAAAAGGATTATTATATCGAACACGTGTTAATTTTATCCATTATTCTTCTGATTTGTTTAAGCATAATGGACGAGTTCGTAATTTGAATATGAAAGGAATGGGACCTTCCAATGATCCATTTTTCTATATATAATCTTATCATATATGCCGACGAGAATTGATGTGGTATATCATTTTATATGTATGAAAAATTCCTGAAAGAAGGCTCAAAAAGTTGATATAGGTACTTCCAGAAAATGCATGGTATTAGGAAGTATATTTTATACTTGTTTCGCGCGAGTTGTCGCTAACAATTAAAAAGGGATCAGACGATTGTGTAAGGAACAAACCTCTTGAAACAAAGTCCCAAATATAGGGGTGTTTTATTGGCGATGACTTTATAATTGGAATTTAAACAGAATGCCTCCAAGGAGCGCAAGCACTCGAGTACTGAAAAGAAATGTTTTAAGTCTAAACTAAGGAATTGAAATTACATATTCTCTGTTTGAGAGTGTTTGATTCGGGGTCCTTTGCTCTATATTTTTTCTTCCTTTTATATTCCTTTGATGATCTCTTCGTGATCAACCGCTTAATTGCTTTATAACTGCCCACTTTTTTCGTAGTGGCCAACTTATCGTGGAACTGCCGTCTCTAACTGCCGTCATTACTTTTTGTCGTTCAACCGTCTTCAACTGAACATCCTTGAATCGTGGAACGTGATAAGATTATTTAATAACTACTTCGATAACTGCACTTTTGGATAACCATAATATCTTATGTTTGCTAAGATCCTGGGCGATTCGAAGGTTTGGGTAAGAACAGGGTCATAACTTTGAGCGACTACAAGGCATTTCATTCCCTCATATCTTGGGCGTCTTGCAAGTTTGGGCGATAGTGTTATCGCGTTCGTGGGCTTCCACTGCATTCATTGATAACCCTATTCGAGCCTTTATCCTGAATTACTCAGTTGGGCTTCATTCTTTGAGCTATTCGATTTAAGCTGCACTTTTAGCGTGTCAACAATACTCAATTTATTTGTAATTTTGTTCTCGAAGTTAACAACAAATTTTCTATAAAGACGTCAAAAACTTGTTAATTTTATTATCTCACAAGTATATGAATAGTAAGCGTTATGAATACTTAATTTGAAGTATATGAATAGTAAGCGTTATGAATACTTAATTTGATAATTTGACAACTTTTATTTAACTTGAAAGATCAACCTTCCTAATATATCTTCTTATCTATTTCGAGTCGAATTAGATCGTCTTCACGTATGATTCGTTAATAATATTCATTAAATACAAGAACATATATTTAGATCATGCAAAGTATAAACAATTTTCCCTATAGTCTATATGACCTCATGATGATTGTTATTACATAATGTTTATTTTTATTCCTTATTTTGAACAACAACAGCAATCACACATTAATTTAATCAGTGGTCAATTAGTTGAAAACATTAAGGTCATAATAAGCATTCAAACAAAACAAACATCTAGCGTCAAAATATAGAATTTAATATAAAGACTTCAAGACATTGGATTCAATATTATCGTAGCATCTATATTTAATAGCCAAGAATCATAATATTTCAATAACACCAATTAAATAGATAGAACATCATCCATAACTAAAGACTAAAAAGAACGATGTAAAATATTCTTGAATCTTGATTTCGTCCGATGGTTCTTGATTTTTCTCATTCGATCTTTTTGTTCTTCAAGCATTGTGTATGAAATAAGTAGGAATATGTGTCTTGTAATGAAAGTTTCTTCAAAGCTTGACAATTCAAATAATATGGAATTTTGTATCAATGGACTCTCTTCTAATCTATGGAATACGTGCACAAAAGCCTCCTGCTTATAATTTTGGGCCAATATCATGTTGGTCCCTCAATTCTTCTCTGGCTTCTGCTTTGGTCATTTTTTTATTTTCAACTTTAGTCCTTCATCTTTACATTTTCATAATTGAATCATCATCATTCCTCAATCATCCGTAATTGATCTGATCCAAGTTTCCAATTACATCCCTAAACTTTTCAAATATTAGATTTAGCTCCCAAAACTTGTGAATCACCTCTGATTGGCCCATTAATGTTTCTGATTGATTAATTACTATCCGATTGGCCTTCAATTGCATCAAATCATCTCAAATTTAGCTCCAAAAATGTATTTTTCATCCCAATTGCATCCAAAATACATTCAAATTTGGGATTTACCTACAATTAATGTATTTACACCTAAACTAGTAGATATCATTGTAATTACCAATAAATAAGCAAGTATAAAGTCCTCAAATAAAGTGCATAATATGCACTTATCAACTCCATTCTTGACTACGCCGTACATGTGCCCATGTTTGATTTAGCTAAAAGAGTCGATAAAAAAAATATTTTAACCACATATTTCGCATATTATATGGAATCCACAACATTTCATTAAGTTTAATTAAAATATTCCAAAAACCAAAATTTTATCAAGACCAAAGATAGGCGAAATGAATTCTCCAGGTGCGAGTAGGAGTTTACAACTTTCATGATCATTAGCAGAGCTATTAAATTTGAAGTAGATAGTTTTAACAAAATAGGCATACAAATTTGTGTCATCCAACAACCATTCTAATTGGCGATCAAGCATGACGGCGTTTAATTTGATGTTGCCTCTAGTTTGGTGCCTGTCCAATTCGCAAACCTATTTATATTCATCAAATTGGACAGAGAAGTAGGCCTCTTATTTTAGGTGACACCACTGAATTGTTCATAGATATTCGATATGAGACCTTAAGTTAGAT